>NW_014040855.1:438118-474119 GCF_000293215.1 Trichosporon asahii var. asahii CBS 2479 | reverse complement strand
CACCGCCCCGCCGGTCCCGCGGACACGGAGAGCACGTGGTCGCGCGGTACGCGTGTTGCGACGCCGCCTGCGCCGGCCGAGCCGCAGCGCCCGCGCCTGAACCTGCTTGCGCGTAGCGAGAAGGCCGAGGGCGGTGCGTCGGGAGCCTCGTCGACGAGCAGCGGTGCGTCTCCGTTCGGCGCGGCGCGTCCCGTTGACACGCTGGCGCGCGAGCGCGAGGCAGAGGAGCGCCTCGCGGCGCGCCAGGCGGCGGCGCACAAGCAGCGCGAGGACGCCGAGAAGGCCAAGCAGGCGGCCAAGGAGCGCCGCGAGCGCGAGCACCAGGAGGCGCGTGAGCGCCGCCCCGTCCGCGTCCACCCCTCCCGCCTGCCCCCCAAGGAGCCCAAGGAGGCCAAGGAGGACGAGGACGGCTTCGAGGCCGTCCCCGCCAAGGGAACACGGGCTGCCCCCGCCCACCAGAACAACAACGAAGACAGCGCACCCAAGTCGTCTGGCCTCAAGAAGGAGAACAAGGGCTTCTCCTTTGCTGCGGCTGCTGGCGCCCTCGACGACGAGCTCGCAGAGGACACTGACAAGTTGCACGTGTAGACTTAGCTAGACTGGATGTCATGTTTGGGTTTGGGCCACCGAGCAGCCTACTGCCGCAGCCGCGCACAGCGGCTGAAGCTGGGTGAGGCGAGCTGCACGAAGAGTACGCCGCGAGGCGGCTGAGGCGAGGCGAAGAGGCAGGCAGAGCGAGCAGAGTGGCGAGCGACAGTCAGATAAATGACGGATTCAGGTAGCGTTTGTGAATTGCGAACGAATCCGTCTTATGCTCGAGTTAGTTGCCGCATCTGGTGAGCCACACTCAGACTGATGGGTATCGTGCAATACTTCATACATCTCTGGTTTCATTACATCGTCCGTGCAGGTCGTCCCGTATCTTGTATGGTGTGAGTACGGTGTGTGTACGTGTGTACTTTTAGCTACATCCTCAACCCTTCTCGCCCTCCTCCGCCCTTCAGCTCAGACCAGATCAATAGCGAGGCTCTTGGCAATAGTCGGCCAGTCGATACCCGTCCGATCATGCCCACAGTCAGCCGGCCAAGCAGCGCGCAGCGCATCGAACGCCGCGTCCCCTGGACTGCTCTTGGTCCGTGACGGAATGCCAAACACAGACGTCCATGGCCCGACCCCTTCCTGCCGCGCGACTTTTCGCCGACCTCGAGCACGAGCCTGGCCTGAGGTGCGCCATACACGTTTGCAATCGCCAATTGCCTGAGGTGGTCGAGGAGGACAAAGGCCGGATCGCCCAGGTTCTGGAGCAGGTCACAAACAGCCTGGACCTGGATCATGGTCGCGCGCGCGAGGGGGGACTTGGGTGCGGTGATAGCCACGGACGTGAGTGTGACCGCAGCAATGGTGGCATAGTACCGCATGAACCAGTGTGTCTTTGCCACTTCGGGCATGACGGAGAACAGACTCAGCGACGTCGCAATCATCATGTTGCACCTGCGCAACAGGGCCGAGAACGCAGTCGCCTGGTCTGTGTATGGCCTAAGGATCGAGAGGATGACCGCGCTCATCGCGCTCGCCAGCGCGTGCTGCTGTAATGTCAACGGAGCGTTCTCCGGGTCCACGGCCGGAGCCGTGTTCTCGGGGTTTCCGCCCGCGACCACGCTTGCGCGACACTTGAAGTTGAACGGCATCACGGCCTCGAAGTCGATGAGACGCTCGTAGATCGGCCATACTTCGTCGTGCGGCACCTTGGCGCCGGACATTGTGATTTGGAGAGCCCTGCGCCGTTAGCTTTGCGCTTGTCATGGGGGGTTGGAGCAGCGAGCATAGTGAGCGGGCAGCAATGGGGCCTGAACGAGAACACCGAGCGCCACGAGGCCACGAGGCCACGAGGCCCGACTCATCGGTCCGTGACATCGGCCTCGACGATCGACGACACCGAGCCCCGAGTCATCCAACCCAGACTCGAACGTCACACAAGGAATCAGGAACTCGATCGATTCCTAGATCGAGTTCTGCCACAACTCAAGTTGAGTTGCGACGACAAAACCTGAGCTCGCTTGCGAGGTATTCGGGCGTTTCGGTCGGGACTCGCGACATGTTCCCGACACATTGTGATCCCCGACAACAAGCCCGAACTTGTTAAGTCCGGCGGTAAAGCAGCGCGGCGCCAAAACTCTCGGCCTGGAGAGCCATGTTTCCCCCACTCTGATTCGACACATGTCCGGTCGCGGAGCCAAACCCGCAACCACACCCGCCTTAACGCCCCTCCGGACCGGCGGCAGGGGGCTGCTTACTGCCGCTGCGACCATGCGACCGGCGGCAGTTGTGTTTGCAAGCGAGCCGTTCGTCCCTATGCTTCTTCTAGCCGTGCCAAGCCTCAGAGCTTAGGTCACTGCAGGAAACACGGGCACTTCCATGCACTCTCAAATGGAACGTACATCCGACATTCATGCGAGGAGCCGCCGGATCTTGGGTCGAAGTGGGGGAATGGGGAACGAAGATGCGGTATCACCCGGTATGAATGAGGCGTGGGAGTTGACCTACGCAGCTGGATACGCAGCTGCGCAGCATCGTCACTGCCGCCGGGAGTGGCTCGCTGCCCCGCACCCATAGGACTGGGGTGCAATCCCCAGCTCGCTCATTGAGAGCTCGCCATCATGACGCCCGTGCTCGCCGTTCACCTCGAAGCGCTCTCTGCTCGCTCGCTCTCACTCGCTCTCACAATGTACTCACTCATTAGCCAACTTGGCAAAGCCAAACTTGCACTTGTTGAACTCGCTGTCCTGGGGCATAGGGACGTCGAACTGCTTGAGGGGAAGACCACCGGGGCGTCCCTGGACGTGCGCGAGAATGGCGTCCTCAACGAGGACCTCCCAGAAGACGTTGGGGGCCTCGAGGGATCGTCCGCGATGCAGACCCATGCTCTGCATGATCCGCATCGTCTCGCCAAACACGGGGCTGCACTGCCGCGCGCCCTCCGATGGGTCGCTGTACAGGCTGTAGTTGATGAGGATGTGCAGGCACTGCGCGGCGGCGACCGTGTGGCTCGTCGTCACACGCAGACACTCGCCCGCGAGACGGAAGTAGCGCTCGTGCTGCACTGGCGGGTCGATCTTGGGCGCAAACATACCGCCCATGCCCAGCACGGCGTAGAGCAGCGCTAGGCGGTGCGGGTGCGTCGTGTCCGTCCAGATTGGCGTGGGGGGAGAGTTGTAGAAGCCCTCGAGGAGGCGCGCGAGCTCGTCGTGCGGGACCACGTCGTGCGACCACGCATAGTGGCGCCAGTACATTCCCAGCAGGGTCACCGCCATGTCGCGCGAGGGCAGCTGGTTCACGAGCGTCGCAAAGTTGTTGCCGACTCCGCCGGGCGTAACACCGCCCTCCTCTTCGTGTACCTCGTAGCCGAACCCGTGTCCCGTGCCGTACCGCCCGTCAGCGGAGGGGCGGAGCACCGTCTCACCGTCGCCCTGCTGCTGCCCGCCGCATTCACGGACACGGTGCTGGAGGACGGAGAACCATTCGTCGCCGACAGGGAAGCCGCCGTTCATCTCCTGCTCGAGAGAGGTAGGGAGGCTGCCCGGGGGCGTGTACTCCATGTGCAGCGGCATGTTCATCGGCACGTCGGAGATGGCGAGCGCGTCGAGCCCGCCCGTGGTTCCGCCAAGCTGGGAGTGGTTCTGCGCCGAGAGGTTCTGCGCCGTCAGGAGGTGGCCGTGCCCGTGGTGCACGCCCCCGAGCCAGGAGTGTGAGTGCGAGTGTGAGCTTCCGCTCGCCGAGGACGCCGTGGCGCTTGTCGCACTCGCGGACGAGCCGAGGTCTGAGCCCGAGTCGTCAGCGTCGGGGTCGCGCGGAAGAGCAATGCCATGGTTTCGCAGAGCACCCTCCAGCTGCCGGATTCGGGCCTGCAGCTGTTCAGTCGGCTGAGATGAGATCCTGCCCGTCAGCTTACGCCCGCTGCTAGATCAAGGGATGCTTACAGAGCGTACTTTGGCCGACGTGTGCCATTCGGGCACCGGTCGCCCATACCAACACGGACGCAGTTCGTGCATGGCACTGCGGCGGTTAGCTAACGGGCTCGGACTCGGAAATCGGACAGATAGTCATGTGCCAAGCGCAGATCGCGCAGCACTAGCACTGCTGTCTCTGCATCGGGAGAACTCACCCTGCCTGTTGCACCTCAGCTTCAGTCGTCGGCATTCTGTGTCGTTAGCGTCGATCCAGATGTGCACATGCTCTGAGACTGAGCTGCCGATACGGCAAGTGCTCGGCACGGCTCGCCTCGGCTCGCTATGGCGGCGGCTGACGGCTGTTCCAGCCGGCTCTAAGGCTCTAAAGTGGTCAAGCTACTCACCAGCGCAAGAGGTCCGGACGGCCCCCCTCTTCTTCGGCGGGGGGTTCGGAACCTCGTTCTCCATGTTGTTGGCCGTCATGTATCAAGTGGTAGTGGTGGTGGTGTAGGTCGACGAAGCCGGTGTCGGACTCGTGGCTGATCGAGGTACGAGATACGCAGGTAAGATACGACCACGGAAGTGCGGGGGGCGCCGAGTCAAATGTGCGATGAGGAAAGTTGAGATGGTGGTGTCGGCGCGATAACCGGTTATCACTGGTCGTGTCGTCGTCGCTGTGAGTGCGTCGTCGTCAAGTTCGTGCAAAGAAGTATGCAGTGATGTGATGTGCAGAGGCGAGGGGCGCGGGGGGCGAGAACAAAGTACGACTAATAACAGATATGGTGAAGACCAGGCGGCAAGGCGGTCGTGGGTTGCGGCTGAGTCGCAGCTGAGCGGCACGAGCGGATCATATCAGCTGCCAGGTGCTGACTGCTGCTGGCCGGTCAGGTCCAGGGCTTCAGCGGCAGTAGGTGGATGTACGCTGAGTGATTGCCCGGCGGCTCCTTGGCTTCGCTGTCGGGTGCTGGCTGACTCGCTCATGGCTGTTCCTGTCGCTGCTCATCGCTGTCTCCTCTCCTGTCGTGCCGTGCTGTGCTGCCGCTGCCCTTGCCGCTTTGGTGCTCGGTGGGATCTCGCGACGCCCTTCCAGGTGATGTGGCCCCTCACGTCCCCTCACTGTCCCTCGTTCGTCCCTCGATTCTGTCGTTGAAAAGCATCTCGGCGGACGAACCGCGGCCAATCAATGCAACGTCAGGTTCCTTGCGTGTGCTGCCCTCGTTGTGCCCGGCTTCCATCAACCTGTCCTGTGCCTGCAGCTCTAGCTTTCCTGAAGGCCTGCTCTCCCCTGCGCCGCTCCGGCCCTTGCTCCGCCCCTACCTCCACTCGGGCACTCAGGCCTGCGAAAGCCGACCCGCCAACCTGGTTGTGTGCCAGGCGGGGCGGCGGGCGCCTCACGTCATCGCCATCGAGCAGACCGATCGTCTGCGTCTGTTACGCTGAAGCATTTCTGTAAAAAAAGTCTGAAAAAACCAAAACCAAAACACTTCGCCCTCCGATCTCCCTTGCACCCACCCCACTCTCCAAAACCTTGTGCAGACCGCTGGCGTGCGGGGCTCGTGCCTTGCAAGCACCTGGCTGACGGGATCAGCCGGATCTCCAGCTGATTGCACCAGTGTCAGCCTTGACGCCTCGTCGCTGGCCGGGCCTTCTGCAACCAATACAGGTCTGTCGGGCATTTCTCCTGCTCTTTCGTCAGGGCCACACGGCTGTCGAAAGCGAGTAGAGAAGGGTAGCAGGATCCGGTGGACAGCGTGATCAGGTGGTTTTCGAAAAGCTCTGTCCCGACGCCCGACGGGCGAGCAGAGCTTGGATGAGAGACCAGTGGTTCCACGAGAAGTAATACTGGTAGCGGACAGTTGTGTTGAGTAACAGGCTTAGACACTTACGGCAACTGTGCCCTCGCAGCCCTTCGGTGCCCCCACTCCTCAGAGCGAGAGAGCGTTTCACGGGGCATGCGCAGTAGCAGAGGTGCAGATCCCAGCCAGCCTCATGGTTGTGGGAGTCTGTTGGGCTTCCGATCGCTCGGTCCGATGCGTCTCGGGCCAGGAAAACTCGCTCCGCATTTGCCGACCTGTCACCCACCTCACACCATCCACAGCACAGACTTTTTCTATTTCTACCACGCACAACAGCCAAGGACCGTGCGTTGCTGACAGGGCGCTTCACGTGGTTCGGTCACGGAAACCAGCATGCAGGAGTCTGGCGCAGAGAGCGAGACAAGGTGCAATGAAAGTCAAAGTAATGCGCCGAGGAGCGAGTCAAAACCCACAGAGCAAGCCAACCGAAGGCGTCGAATAGTCGCGAGCTCGACCGATATCCCGGCTTATTCGGCTCAGCACTGGCGACGCTGGGGGCCTGTGGGGGTGCTGCAGAGCTTCGTGGAGCGGGAGGCCGAGAGCCGCGAGTAGCAACGCAAGACCTGCTCGAAAGTGTCAGGGGTACTACCCCGCACTCAGGCCCCATTGTGATTGGCACGGCAGTAAACCCTGTTGCGACCCTTCAGTCATATGTCGTGCCAAGAGAATGACACAGAGCTCTGCGAGCGAGGCAGCGAGCAAGCCCCTGGACGTTATACGCCATTGCGCGACGTTCTAACGCGCGGTTTGAATCCGTTGTCAGACGGGAGTCTCACCCAGCGTGGCTGACTCTCCGTTCTGAATGTCTTTCGGCAACGATCGTGTCCGGAGCGACTGTGCCCCACCGTTTCTCATCAGTCCGCAGGCCATCTCCCACTACTTGTCGCAGATCTACATTCACCGCGTACCTTCTCAGCTGCTTGGGGAAGCGCGGCTATTGCGAGATGACCGTGACATTCGAGCGCGTGATCACGCGGGGCAGCGGGGTGCTCGAGGTCGGTGTGGGGCATCAGCGATTGAGCAAACCAGGGCCGGCGGAGCAAACCCCGCCGCTAAATCAGATTACCCAACTCTATCCCCTCCACCAGACAAGTGGACCTCGGCAAGCCTTCGTCATGCCAAATGCTTTGCGGTAATGAACAAATGCAAATCCAGGACCTCAGGAGGCACGGCACACGCTACGGGGTCTGTCGGTCTACGGTCCGGATATCTAGCTCCCGCTGCGCCGCGTGTGCTTGTTCTGGCCGAGGGATGAGGGAAGGCATAGCGGGAGACGCCATATTGGTGTTGACGCAAGAGGTGAGACGTGGCACGGCACACGTTTCGAATGCATGTCCGTCGTATAGCGTCGGTCAGAGGAGGAGGAGAGTGGGGGAGCTTTAGTCAGCTCGAGCCAGAAAGAGCGACGGGTCGGAGCAGGGAGCACCTCTGGAAGCGATTCACGAGGCACACACACAGGGTTTCGCCCAGTCGTAATGAATGTGAATGCGCGGCTCGTGGTCGGCCGACCCGTCGCACCTCGTAGCTCTCGGGTGGGTCTCTCTCGGGCATTGACTCTCGGGTTCAAACCTCTCGGGCGCTGTGCCCTCGGACACAGCATCGGGGCAGCGCATCGGAGCCGTCGGACAGGAGGACATTGGCACGCAGCAGGTACCCGCGTGCAAGTTGCATTCCTCACCCCCTTCGTCCATGCTTCATTACCCTCATCTCCTTTCGGCTGGGTTGTGATCGAGAGCTTGACAACGTTGCGTTGCGACTAATGGCGACTGAGGCGACTGGGTGCCATTTGGGGACGGTTTGGGGCGCAGTGTCGGCAGAGCAAACAGTTGGGGAACATCTAAGCATGTGCTCGAACGTTTGTGGCTCGCTTCGCTCGGACCGGACGTCGACAATGCATATGGCCGCACCGGCGTTGGCTGAGGAGACGATGCTGACACAGACATTGATGAAGACGGATCCGTTGGCGCAACAAACAGCCAGCGAAACGCATGCTGTGCGGCTGCTCGCCTTTGATTATCTCGTCAAACAGGTTCATCTTTCTTCTCTTTGCCTCCTTGCACTCAGTTATGCCATGCATCGTACATGCAGGCATTCCGCTGATGGGCAGGTGCGGCATGCCAAAACTGTCGATCCATGCGCAGCGATTCCAGAACGGTTTAGGTAACCGGAAATAATGACAGCAGGATCATCGCGGCATGTGGGCGACCAAAAAGCTCGACGATAAGATATCGATAGCGGCACTGGCATCGACGCCCTCTCCGTGCACGTATCGATGCGCCGGTGCCGCTATCAGCTGCGAGGGCCCCGGGGTTTCCGGGCTTTGCTCGGCGTGCACAGATACTGGAGAGCTGCGGGGCATACACCGGGGCCAGCGTATCGAAGCGTCTGGACTCCGGTGTCGGACCGCCGTGGATGGAGGAATTGCAGCATTTTGGCTGGCCTGGCTTGCCTGGCTGGCTGGACGGCCGCGGCGCCGCGTACCTGTGCCTTTTGGCTGGGTATGGGTTTCGGCGTATGCGGGGAATTACATCACATACCTACGCCGTCTTCTTTTGCTCTTTTCGCCTGTCGCAGCACGGAAGGCCAGGAATGACAGAGAGGCCGCTGCTTATCGCAACCATGCATGCGGGGTGATAAGGGGAGAGGAAGAGGCTGGAAGAAAAGGAGAACGGAGACGGGAGCGAAGTGGCTCCGCAGGCACTGGCAGCCACCACCGCCGTCGGCTCGGGCCTGAGGATGGCGTTGGAGGCCCGAGTCGTACTCTTACGACGGACACGGGTCTGTCTTAGCCGTATGCATGAGCCTTGTAACGTGCTCGCATCACTTAACAATACTTGGCGTTCGCAGAGACTCTCGTCTCCACGACTGACTTGCTGAATTTGATAGCCTCCCATCTCTTGGAGTACGCGTGAGTTCCGCAGACGACGTACCAGGATCGTACTCCTCTTCCCGATGTTCCTGGTTGAATGCGAGCACACGAGCAAGAGGGCAGTCGGCGTCGGCAATGCGCAGGCACGTCGACGAGCAACGCCGTCCAACGGCGTTGACGGACAGTTGCCTCGTGACGAGGCCCTTGAGCAACCAGTGAGAATGGAGAGCAGCAAGCGAGAGCAAACCCTTGCATCATTGATACTAGCATATCGGGCAACTATAATACAACATTGTGAGCCTTGGCAATGATCTCATGCAGATCGCCATCGACCTTGTTCTTCTCGCCGCAAACCTCGCACGGCGCCGCCCTCCCCTCCCTAATAAAGGTCACATCCTCCTCTCTCTTCCCATACTTCTCCTCGAGCTCCTGGAGCCTCCTGGCTCTCCGATACCGAGCACTGGCCGCCTGGGCCCTCTGCACTCGGTCCAGGCACACCTCCCTCCTCACCGTCGCCGTCCGCTCCGCCTCCCTCGCTGCGAGCAGTTGCGCGTGCTGCTCGAGAAATGTGTCCAGAGAAGCCAACTCGGGGTGCTGAGCCCGGAACCCCCTCGCCATACCCGCAATAGCGACGCTGTCGAGCCTCTCGGCATCACGCTGCGCATCCTCCGCATACGCGTCGACCTCGTGATGCCGCTGCAGGAGCTGTTTCTGCCGCTCGGCACTCTTTCCCTTATACGCGCGCACGTCGCGCAGCGCCTTCTCCCGCTTCTCGCGCCAGTGGTCCGCCTCACTCTCCAGTCCCGCTAGCGCGGCGCCAATCGCCGGCTCCAACTCGGTCACGGCGCGGAGGTAGTCGTCCCTTGCCGCTAGGAGGGCGGCGCGGGCATACCGCGTCGCAGCGTCTTCGGCTACTTCTGCTGCATTCAGATCGGCGTGCGCGCGCTCCAGATCGCCAGGGTCGAATTCGCCCGGCGTCAGGTCGCCGTACTCTGGCGCATTCTCGGGTCGGGCCAGGAGAGCGTGAACCCGCTCCACGGTGGAGTGTGGCACGGAGCCAATGAACTCCCACGATTGCGGGTTCGGCGCTGTCTCGGGGAAGGCTTCGTCCTGGGGTATGCCCATGCGCGTTGCCACGATCGCGTCGGCGAGGTCAGGTTCCTCGACCGTCGGAGTGTAGAACATTCTGTTCCGCGTGCCCAGGCCTCCGCACATGGGGATGCAGGGCTTGCGCTCTCCCCACCTGCGTTGCGACCAGACGGGCGGGGTCGGGGTATAACCCCCGTGACTTAGGTTGTGGACCGTGAAGCTTTCCAGTGTCGGAGGCAGCATGCGGCGGATCCGCGCGGTGGGGTCGTCTCGGGCCGCGCGCCAGCTCACTGGCACACGCAACACTTGTTCTCGCGTGACCTGTGCTACGCGCCTGGCGATGCTCCGGCGGAAGTGCGCCGCCACGTCGAACCGACTGGGGATGGTGAGGCACGCATGTCTCGGCTGCATGAAGGCGGGCGACTCGAACGCCGCTCGGAGGCGGTACAGCTGCCTCTGCTGCAGGACGCGACTGGAGAAGGCAACCTTCTGAACGCTGGAGAAGATGACCGGCCCGTCATAGGCGTCCCAGTACTCCCACGCTGCGCGGCGGGAGCGCTCGGCCGCCTGGTTCAGGCGCTGCCTGTATGTTCGGGCCCCGCCGGGGGGACACAGGTTTGGGTCCATCGTCTCGACAGCGTAGACCAGATCCGAGGCGAACTCCCACCCCGGGATTTGCACGAAGGTGATAGACTCGGTGTGCCTGAAGAGCTCGAGGCGCCGCTCCCACGTGCACGAGGCGGAGGCGGCCTGGATCTCGGCGAACGGAGGCGCGAGCTCGTCATCCGTCTCGGCGTCGAGGGAGGCTTCGACGCCGCCGGCGTACATGATGTCGTCGTCCGTGTCTTCGAAGAATTCCTCCTCAGAGTCCGAGTCCGAGGCGACAAAGGAGGCGTCCGAATCCTCGTCGGAGTCGTCATCGTCCTCGGCGGCGGCTGCGGGTGGTGCGGCGTTCCCGGCAAGCGGCTGGGTGGCGACGGCGGGTGAAGCACCGTTCGCCGTCGCATTCTCGCCACCGGCGCCCATCGCTCGCTCCTCTGCCTCATACTCATCAAAGATGTCTGGAAACTTGTCCCTCAGCGCCCGCGCCTCCTCCTTGAATGCTTGCCTCGATCCGGGCTTTCGGCCGGCGTGGAGCTCGGCGCGGCGCGGGAGCCCGAGGAACAGCTTGTCGACATTGGCGCGCGTTATCACGAGGCGCCGATACAGCTGAGACGCGGTTGATATCCCTCGACAGCCGGGTCAGATTGGCGACGGTGCCGGGCGAGGCGAATGACGCGACGAGGGTCACGAGCTCGAAGGGGAACGGCCGGTCGCTCCTCATCACTGCGGGGCTGCGGTGAGGGATGGAGCGGAGGGGAACGTTAGATCGCCCGGAGGTCAGTATTTATAGTCGGGGGTGGACATGGCCGGTGGAGGTCAGTTAGTTCCGCAAATAAGTTGTTGACACCTAGGCACGCATGTACGTCACGGATACCCCGTGACGCCGTCAGTAGTAGGGAGCTCACTGGAAATGGGGACCGAGGCCGACTATTGACAAAAAAGGTGATTACATGCACTGTATCGGGTCGTTGCATGCTCCCGCTAGACTCGGTAGCTCCATGCACGCTCGAGGAGCTCGTTCAGGTCGCGATCGACGACATTACCGCCGCCGCACACGGCGCAGGGCTCAGCCTCGTCGAACTCTCGGAACGTGACGCGCGTGGTAGGATCGGGGGCCGGCAAGGCAGCAAACCTCTTCCTAGCATTCTCCTTTCTGCTCTCCCTAGCGCGGAGCTGCTCTGTGGACAGCTGTGACTGGGCTCTGTCACGGGTAGCTTTGTGATTGGTAGTCTTCTGCTTGATGTACTGCTCGCGAGGAACCTTTATCCCAGCCCTGGCCCAGAGGCCGCGAATCTCCGCTCCTGCCTTGCCAACGCCTTTGGCCGCGTTCTCGGCGAGTTGCATCTGCTGTTGCAGAGCGTTCATCTCCTGTCGCGTTCCCCCACTGCGCGCTTCCTCCCATTTCCTGCGAGCTTCGGCTGCCGCAGCTTGCAGCTCTGCCTGCCGGGCTGGTAGTTCGGGCACCTTCGCCTTGAGTGTATCCTCATACTGCTGAGCGGCAGCGACTTCCCTCTGCCTGAGGGCCAACCCGGCATCCTCGAGCGCACGCTTAGCTCTAGCGACGGCAGCGGCAGCCTCGGGGTTCTCATCCTCGGGTATGAACGGGAAGTAGCCGTCGTCGATGGCCGTGAGCTTGGCGTTGTATGCGTCACTCTTGATTTTCTTTCGAACTTCGTCGATCGTTTTCAGAGGGAACTTGCCGATGAACTCCCAGCTGCACTTAGAGCTAGTTCTGTTCACAGCCCACGAGATGGCGGGTGCGAGCTCATCCGTCTTGGTGCGCGGACCGCGGTTGTAAAACACCTTATGCGTCACGGGTGAATCTGAGCGGAACGGTATCGGAACGCCGTAACCAGCGTCTGTCGTACCCTGTCTTGCGTGCAACTCATAGGCGACACCGACATCGCGAAGGTCATGAACAGAGAAGGTCTTGATGCTGGGGGGCAGATAGCAGGTCAAAGCTGACGAGGGGTCGCTTGTCACGACACTCCAGGATTCCATAAGCTCGTTGCCAAAATCGTTGATGATCTGTTCGTCGATGTTGTTGACGTTTCGCTTGATCATACGCCGGAAGAACTCGGGAAGGTCGCGGCCATTCGGCATCGTGATACAGGCGTGCGTAGGTCGGCCGAATCTCGACGAGCGAACTAGACGTGGAATCATATGCACCGTCTCGGACTGGTAGAAGTTCACCGATGCCCAGTCGGTGACGTACCGGATCACGCGCGAGGAGAAAGACAGATGCGTGAGCGACGGGAAAAGCGGAGTTGGCGGTTCCTCGTCCTCCCCGTCGTTAAACTCGTCGTCGGAGTCGAAGCACTCTGGCAAGCCCAAGTGGTCCATCAGGTCAGTGAGGAATGACTCGCTCGGCACATGGGCGAAAGTAACCCTTCGGACGTGTTTGAACAGCTCCTTCCTGCGTTCCCAAGTGACAGCATCGGTTTCCTTCTTGATCGTGTCCAGGTCCGGGATGAGCTCGTCGTCTGTCTCGGGGTCCGACTCCTCATAGTCGAACGATTGCCATCCTCTGCCATCCAGGTAGAGATCATCACCCTGGGCCCAGATATCCGCAAACTTCTCCCTCATTTCTTCAATCTCCTTGTCGAACTCGGCCTTAGTAATGCGGAAGTTTTTGGCGTTTGCCTTGCGGGGAAGACCGAGAAAGAGCCTGTCGGCGTTCGCGCGGGTGATGACGATGTTGCGGTAAAGGAGGGGCGTAACGGCGTCGTTGACCGCCTTGGACGTTCGGCACAGTGCAGCCTGCGCACTGGGACTCGTGTCCGAGGCCACGAGCGTGATGAGCTCGAGCGGCCACTGCCTTTTGACCGACATGGTAGCGAGGTCGGTCTCTTGTGGGGAAAGAGAGAATGACGAAGTGTGCAAGACCAACCTAAGGCTGAGTTATTTACGCTTGTTAGTTTCCGCGGTGGAGGTTCGCCACCTGTCGTCATTGGACCGCCGGGCGTGCAGCGTCCTCGCGCCCTCCGCCCTTCGCCAAGAAACACGTCAAATGCATCAAATGATTCTGTTGTACAAGACCGAGCAGTTGTAGCCAGGGACAATGGTCTCCTCCGCGCGGACGCCTCTCTTGATGAGCTTTCCGTTGAGGTCATACGCATCCGCCTTGGTCTGGTGGAGCTGGAGACGGGTGAAGTGGATCGGCTTCTGCTTGAGACCGCCGGGCGAGTCCTTCGTGTCAATCTGCTCTGTTCGACTGGCGACGAGCGTGTCCATAGCGTGAGGGATCAGACTCGGGAGATGCGTCGGCGTCGCGATCGAGGATCGCTTACCGGTGCCGAGCTGGTAGTCGACTGAGGGTCAGCTACGGGAACGCCAGCTAGCCGCCAGAAAGACTTACTGTTACCTCCCCAGACGAGGACGTCCTTGCCAAACATGTTTTGCTTCTTACCCTTGGGGTCGGCAGACTGGAGCGTGTCGAGGACGGCAAAGGCGTGCGTGTTCATCGAGGGCGAGACGGAGATGGACGTAATCTGGAGCGGGACGAGTTCCTGCGTTGCCTCCGAGTACTCCTGGAGGCCGCTCAGACTGTCGTCAGTTATGTAGAACGCGCGTACAGCCAACTCACGTCTTGATTTTGGCGGGCTCGTAGCAAGCCGAGGACCACATGCCGGTTCCGAGCGTTCCGTTCTGGCCGTTACCGCACGAGAGGACGTCGACGAGCTTCTTGTTGCCGTCCTCGCGCTCGATCGTGAAGAATGTCGTCGCACCGCCCGCCGAGACGTTCGAGCACGAGATGCGAGTGCCAGCCGGGTACGCCTTGCCGATTGCGATCTCAACGGGGGTGGGGATCGTAGCGACAGTGGTGCGGTTTCCGAGGCCGATCTGGCCATAATCATTGGCGCCAAAGCCGAGCACTTTGCCGTCGGCGGTGCGGACGAAAGACGAGCGGTCAGAAGCGGCAATCTGCGCGATGCGGATACCGCTGAGGGCGGGGATCTCAGTGAGCTTGGTCTCGAAGCGCGGGTCGGAGGCGGGCGGGAGCGTGGGGCCGTCACGGACGGCCTCGGCCATGGTAGCGGGGACGGGGAAGGTTTGGCGGGTGCCGAGCTGGCGGTGCGAGTTCGCGGCCGGGTTCAGCGGAAGCGAGAATGTACGTCCCTTGTTCGTGAGCGCGAGCAGGTGGTTGGAGCCGACAGAGATGCTCGTCCACTTCTCGCCCCAGCCGAGGCGGACGTTGGGCTGCAGCTCGACATAGTCGACGCCCGGGTCGCGCGACGCAAGCCGCTTCCAGTACGCGCGGGACGGGACGTTGCCCTCCTGGAACGAGCGGTCGGCGGAGACGGCGTACAACCGTCCGCGCTTCGAGAGGGCGAACAACTTGCCCGGAGCGGCCGCCACTTCGGCCAGATCCTGGTAGGTTAGCACAGTTGCAGTACTCTTACGCCTACCCTTCCGCTGAGACTCTTGCCGACGTCGCCTGACGGGTCATAGTCCGTTCCCCACATCCAGAGGTCACCTCGAGCATCAATGGCCGCGCCGTACTTCTCCTGAATGACCAGATGACGCAATGCCGTTGCGCCAAGCTGAGGCAGGGGCGTGGGGTTCTTGAGCGTCTTCTTGTCGCTGGTGGGGAGGAGGGTGAGGTACTCGTTCGTTCCCCAGCCAAGCGGCGTGATCGTACTGGGAACTCCGCTGGGCGAGATGTGGATCGCTTCCGGGAGAAGAGTCGTCGGGGTCGGGAAGGGCGAGTCGTCGAGACGGATAGGGTTGAGGAGCTGCTGCTTGCTGTTGTGCAGGGTGTACGCGGCATAGCCGAGCACGGCGCCCGCGGCGAGCGGGGCAGCCCTTGCTCCGATGCGCAACAAGGTAGCCATTGCGGGATGGGCGATGGCAGAAGACCGTGGCTTGGTGATGGGTCACTTGATGCTGTAGTCGATGGCTCGGCGCTGGCCAGACCCGGAAGAGACTCTCATGCATCATTGTCGATTTGGGCCCCGCGTCATTGGTCCTCCTCCCTCCCACGTGGCAAAGGTGGGATTAAAGCCACGAAACGGCGAGGAAACAAAATATCTCCGTTCCGCCTGGGCGCGGCTCGTCCAACCACTGCGTCGCAATATCACTGCCTGGGTGCTGCCTGCTAGCCTGCTCCTCGTCGCTCGAACTCGTTTCGCCGTTGTCGTCGATCCAAGTCCGTCCCACACCCCCTCCTAAAACACTACACGATGTCGGCCCTCCGCTCCGCCTTCTCCGCGGCCCGCGCCGCCACCCGCCGCAATGTCTCGACCTCGGCCGTCGTCCGGTCAGACGCCATCATGATGGTGTGTATCCAAGCTCCAGCAACACCGACAAACCCATCGCCGCGCCGAGCCCAATCGACACTCCGATGCCGAATCACGACGCTATAGGCTCCGGCGATGGGGAATAGCTTCTGTAACGGGGATGGCCTAGCTAACACCACAGCACCAGGACTCGAAGCACAACAACGCCTCGATCCGCTTCGAGTGGACGCCGGAGAGCCTCGAGCAGATCAAGACGGTCGTCGCCCGCTACCCTCCCCAGTACAAGAAGGCTGCGGTCATGCCCGTGCTCGACATTGCGCAGCGCCAGAACGGCGGCTGGGTCTCGCTCTCGGCCATGAACGAGGTCGCGCGTACCCTCGAGATGCCCCCTATGCGTGTTTACGAGGTGAGTTTGGCTCTCGTCATGCTACTCCGCCCTTTCAGTTCTGCCGGATCATGCCGCGGTGCTCAATCGACTTGTGTTCGCGAATGGAATGGAGAAGCTATCTGGTGAAGATTAAGCTGACGCCCAGGTCGCCTCGTTCTACACCATGTACAACCGTGAGCCCGTTGCGCCCAACTTTGTCCAGCTCTGCACCACCACCCCCTGCCAGCTCGGAGGATGCGGCTCGAACAAGATCCTCGAGGCTATTGAGAAGCACCTCGGCGTCACCCCTGGCCACACCACCCCCGACGGCAAGTTCACCTTCATCGAGGTCGAGTGCCTCGGCGCTTGCTCCAACGCCCCTAGTGAGTATCCACCGTCGAATTGGGGTATTTGCTTCTTGGCAGCCTCTGTCTACTTCAGTGCAGCGTACCTGTCCTATGCGCGCGCTCGAGGCTCGCTTTGCCCGTGTCCGAGAAACAGCTCCGGGTCGCCCCCAGTCGACAGCTGCACTTGTGCCAGCGCTTAAGCTAACATCCAGTGATGCAGATCAACGACGACTACTACGAGGACCTCACCCCCGAGACGGCCGTCAAGGTCCTCGAGGCGCTCGGCAGGGGCGAGAAGCCCAAGGCCGGCCCCCAGTCCGGAAGGCATACCTCGGAGAACTCGGCCGGCCTCACGACGCTCACGACTCCCCCGTACGGCCCCGGCGACTTCTGCCAGCCCGAGTTCAAGTAGACCAATATAAAAACATTTATGCATGGGGGAGAGTCACTGTATTGCAAACAGGACAAGCGGGCTTTGGCGGGCTTTTGTGATACATCTTGGAGGTATGGGTTGGGTTACAACATTGCGAAGTAGGGATACAGGGGGCTAGATATGAAGATGGGGGGCTAGGGGTTGTGTTGGTGGTACGTCATGACGTTCTCGAAACGCAGTGCCTCGCACGCGATCTCGTACTCGAGCTCTTCCTCCGTAAACGCCATGGGCGGGGCTGAAGGCGGGTCCTGCGGCGCGAGCTGGCCCCACAGCTCTCGATCAAGGATCTCGTCAATCTCAACTTCGAGCAGTTCGATGGGCACGCTCTGTCTCTCCTGGACGAGCCTCACGTCCGTATCCGTGTCCGCGTCCTGGCTCTCGCCCCGGCTGCGCGGCCAGATCCGCCAGTGCTTCCACATCCACTTCTTGACCGTGAGATCGTCGTACGTCAGCGGTCCTGCCGTCACATCTTCCTCGGGCGGCAGGTCCGTGAACAGCGTGCGCGCATTGAAGACCATGGGGAGATACGTTCCCGTCTCGACGCGGTCCGCGACCTCGGGCTCGCCCTCGAGCATCTCCTCGATGCTGTCGTACGCCTGCATGAAGCGGAAGGCGGCCGCGGGACCGACTTTCGCGATCCGGGGCGAGGCGTCTGTGCCCAGCAACACGCAGAAGTCGAGGAAGCGCTCGAAGGACCAGCCTAGCTTTGTCCGCAGGCCCGCCGAGTCGATGTGCGAGAGCGGTTGGCCCGAGTTGGCCAGATTGCGCAGAAGAGGGACCTGACATCAGTTTGGAGGACTCGTCATGGCAACTCACTCCGTAGACCACGACGTCTGAGTCCTCGCTGCCAACGAAATCGGCCTGCCCTCGCTGAACGAGGGCTGATGCGAGACCTTCTGCCTCGTATGGAATGTTGGCGATGACGATGGGCACGCCCATGACGCGCAAGAGCTCACGACACGCAGCATGGTCCTTCTCCTGGGGCACATTGAGTGAGCCGACATAAGTCTCGCGCACAGTCGCCGCTCGCTTGATCATGCTGTCGAGCACCTGGCGAGCCAGATCCACGGCGTCGCCTGGGCTGATTGGTGCGTCACCCGAGTCGAAGAGCAAGCTGTATAGTTCCAGCTCATCGAGCGATAGGGCCTCCTGCCTTGGCGTCTCGACATACTCTGTAGATGGCTCGATGGACAACAGTCGTCGGTCCGTCGCATCGAGATCGGCGGTCTCAGGCTCGCCACCTGGGCTGTCGTCCTCGATCACGGCGTCCTCGAGGATATCGCCGGATTCATCTTCCTCCGTCGCCGTTGCTGCGTCCTCGGCTGCAGACAGAGCGCGGTCCTCAGCTTCGTCGGCCGTTTCGATGTCGGCGGCAATTGAGGACGACGCAACGGGCTGCTGTTCTGTAGCAGCGACTGTTTCTGCTTCCTCGACAGCCGGAACAGCATCCGAGGCTACTTCTTCTCCGTCGGAAGCAAGTGGTTCGGGTTCTTCGGTGTCTTCCTCCGGCGATCCTCGGGACGCACGTGTCATCTCGTCCACGCATTCCTCGTACAGCCTCCGCAGAGATGCGGTGTGTGATGCAAACAACGACACATAGAGGATGTTCGTGACAACATCGTCATTGGCGAGGTCGAGGGGCGCCGCGAACGCATTGCGTTGTTGGTCGTGTAGAATGGGCGGCGTCGGTGCGAGAAGGGTCTTCCCCCAGATTTGCGACACTGGCTCAAGGAACAGATGTGTGTACTGCAACTCATCACGCAGTCTCGATAAGCGTATCGCACGTCTATCTTCGTGAAGCTTGCGTGCGAGTACTCTTGCCCGAC
This sequence comes from Trichosporon asahii var. asahii CBS 2479, assembly GCF_000293215.1. Taxonomy (NCBI): domain Eukaryota; kingdom Fungi; phylum Basidiomycota; class Tremellomycetes; order Trichosporonales; family Trichosporonaceae; genus Trichosporon; species Trichosporon asahii. The sequence continues at coordinate 455,542 of NW_014040855.1, read as the reverse complement.
TGGCTTGCCGTTTGCGGGCCTGATGTCAGCTCGTCAGTGGTTCTCGAAGCTCGAGCCTATTCCAAAAGATTGCGGGGTGACTCACCTCTGGCGCTTTCCACTCTCGCACCCCGCGTTCGTCCCAGACTGCTATCGGCTGGATACCGCTGCGCTTCATATCGGCCAGAAGTCTGTTATCAGCTGTCACTCAAGCAACGCAGCTGCTCACCCGTGCCATCCGAGAAGTGCGGCTTTGCCATTGTACCTTCCCTGCCGATCGGCAATGTGGAAGCGGTTCGTGATCAACGTTGCGTCACTGCTATCAGCTTAGGAAGTTGGGGCGCGTCAGCTTACAGGGCTATCCGTTTACCCCGTATACTAGGCGTGTCCCACCTCGAGGGAAGGATGGTAATGATCTCGGGACTGGACGGTTAGCGACTAGTGTGACAGGCATGACAGGCGATCGGTCTGATTCGTATAATCTGTGACGCTTACTGGTGTTTTGAGATCCAGCCCACGAGGTCCTTGACACCCATGGCGAGGCGGGTGCGAACATTGGTAATAGGCTAGCAAAGCCTAGGTCGATGGCGACGGATGGGTCAGAGATAAGAGCGAGTGCACGTTGAAGGACGGCAGCGAGGCTAGTGAAGGGCACACCCAGGACACAACAATGGACGGAGGCGGTGGAGGCGTCACTGGAGGGGAGTGATGTGCGGGGGGCTCCGCATCACGCGAGTGGATTTTGGCAAATCTTGATGAGGTGCTTGGTTTTGAGCACTGTCGCCGGCGGCGCCTCTCCGTGACCAGCCTGTACCTCGTCCCGATCGTCTCATCACCTTGCACCTTGATATTCCATCCCCTCCATCTCCCATTCCGCGTCGCTCATTATCTCCAGCTCGCCACCATTCCGGCCGCGACCCCCGCTCCCCGACCCACCACCATTCCACTACACGCCGACCGGGTGCAATGACGGAGAGCACTCCGCTATTGGCCAAAATGCCAGTAGCACTGACTAACGCCCGCCGCTTTGTCGTCGGCCTCGGTCTGCTCCTCCTCGTCGTCCTCGTATGTCACGCTTGCCACCACACAGCCCTTCTGACATTCCACAGCTCTGGACCGCGTCCAACTTCATCACGAACGACCTCGAGACTGGAGAGGACAAGTGGCAGAAACCATTCTTGTGAGTCGTGCGATCGCCTGCCTTATCTTTTCACGGCGCGCGGCGAAATTAATTCATGACTTTGATGGAGCGGACTCGGGTACTGACTCGCTTTTCCCAGAATCACCTACCTCAACACGTCGAGTTTCGCAGTCTACTTGATCCCCGTTGCGTGGAGGTACTGGAAGAATGGACGGAGACGGAGTCATGAGTGAGTCGAGTGCATCTGATGCATGGGTCGTCGCCCGCCAAGGCTCTTTAAACTGACCCCACAGGTATCGGCCGGTCCCCGCAGACGCCTCGCCCCTGACGCTCGTGCGCTCCATCTCACCGTCACCTGACTCGACGACGTTGTCCGCGATCGTCGACGATGCGCCTGCGCCGCTGCCGAAGCTCTCTATCCGGGAGACTGCCGAGATTGCGGCCTGGTGGAGCGCGGTCTGGTTCCTGGCAAACTGGTCGCTGAATGCGGCGCTCGCTCTTGCTTCCGTCAGCAGCGTGACGATTCTGAGCTCGACGACGAGCTTCTTCACGCTCACGCTCGGTCGCGCGTTTGGCGTCGAGGACGTGACGCGTGCCAAGGTGTTTTCGGCTCTTGCCTCGTGAGTACGGCTGTTTGTGTGGAGGGGTGTGATCGTAATCGTGACACGGAAAGGCGTGATCGACACGCTGTTTAGATAAGCGCGAGACGCCCCCATTACACACTAGCGTGATTCATTTACAACAGCAGCTGACATGAACACAGATTCGCTGGAGTCGTCCTCGTGACCAAGTCGGATGCGATGAGCGCCCATGTCGTCGGTGACAACAGGCCGACGCACCCGATCCTCGGCGACTGTCTCTCGCTCCTGAGCGCCGCTTTCTACTCGGTCTACGTCATCCTTCTCAAGGTCCGCATCGGCGACGAGTCGCGTGCGGACACACAACTGCTGCTTGGGTGAGTGTGCGGTCTGGCTCATACACGGAAGGTTTGGATGCCTCGCGGCGTCTGCGACTTAGTGTGATTGCACGCAGCTTCCATCCTCGCATGACCTTAGCTGACAGAACAGATTCGCCGGCCTGTTCAACATCATCTTCCTCATCCCGGTGTTCCCGATCCTGCACTACCTGGGCTGGGAGACGTTCGAGCTCCCGCCGACATCGACGGCGGTCACGATCTGCATCATCAACATGCTCATCACGCTGAGCTCGGATTACCTCTACGTGCTTGCGATGCTGAAGACGACACCGATGCTCGTCACGATCGGCCTCAGCATGACGATCCCGTTCGCAATGATCGGGTCCATGTTCATTCCCTCGGCACACACCGACAGTGTGACGGGGCTGAGCGTGCTGGGCGCCGCGCTCGTCGTCGGCTCCTTCCTCGTGCTCGGCTGGCAGGGGTGGAACGAGAGCAAGCAGCCGCAGGAGGTGCGCGGCCTCGGAATCGAGGCGGAGGGACTGGACGCTTAGAGGGCTCCGCACCCATCGAGGACTCTGAGGACCCCGAGCCCGTCGAGGGCCTCGTTGCCAGTTTAACGAATCACTATACTCTTTTTTGTCACGACCTAGAAATCATACAACTACCACCAACAACACAAACCTCATTACCAGCATCAGTTCTTCGTATTTGTACAACCCTCTTACATGGTCTCATCACCATAACGCCTTATAGTTATCGCATATACCACCGCTGGGCGCCCATCTCTTCATGGCCGCCGGAATGCATTGTACAATGTAGCTTTGCTACGGGGGCACCGAGCACTCCTGAAACTTACATGAGGGCGGGGCTTCGTCAGTCTGCGTCAGCGGGTGTCAACATCGCATCGGCAGCTGATAAGGTCTGGTCGGTTCTCGTAAGCGACGATTCGGTTCGAGGACGTCATCGTAAACATCGGACTAGGAACTCATCCGAAGCCCTCGCTATGCTTCTGTCAACTACTGCCTGCCAGGCTTTAGGGTACCCCTGCGCCCTTGTTGGTCGTCGTTGTCCCAACGCGACCAGGTGTGTGTCGGCCTGTGTATGAGACTCCTGAGCAACATCGACTTTGTCTGAGAGTCTAGTTCTTCCCCATGCATGCCTGGCCGGGTGAAAGCTGCCTCTGCTGTCGACCTTCCTTGGGACTCGCTCACTTCGTCAGTGCCTTCGTCAACAAGCATCAACAGGCGTCCGAGCAATCAGAACAGCGTCGGTAGCTGATAAGGTCTACAGTCTTCTCGTAAGTCGTCAAATGAGTTCGAGGTCATCTCGTAAGCTCAATGCACTCAGTTTGAGGTTGCTCCATCTCTCGTAACAGGTTCTCGAGTCGGAGCACCACCACGGAGCACCATGACAGAGCACCAGCTGTGACCACTTCACATCTATTAAGCCTGACAGCGTCAAGTCGAGCTTCCAGAACCCCAGAATCAGACCAGCCGTTGTCCTCCCAGGTTTACACGCTCTAGCTGCCTAGCTCGCCAGTTCCAAGGCCCAGGTCCGCGGTGAAGATAGCCCGAAGCGGGAAAGATCTGCACCCTTAGACTGATGCACCGCCCATCGCTGCGATCGCAGCTGCAGCAATCGCGCAGTCCGCTGCGTATCGATCCGGGCTCTCGGGACCAATAACTGGTGTTGACTAGACGCCGAGCAGTGAGGAACAGAGACGATGAGAATCAACAAGTCAGACTAAGCTGTAAGATTTGGCCTTAGTGTCTTTCAAACTCGGATGTTACGGAAGGATTGACGTAGCTGCTGGTGGTTTCGGTTGTTGACAGTGGCCTGGCTGGGTAAAGCAGCGTCGGTGGAGTGGAGTCAGATCGTGGAGACTTTCCCAGGTGATTCCCAGGCGGCTGCAAGCAGCCAGCAACTGTCTGGTTCCTCTACACACCTCCTGTTCCTCCTGTTCCCCCTGTTCCTCGATTCGGCAGGTCCCATCAGGTCCCAAGCAAGGTCCAAAGCAAGTGCGCGAGAAACATGAAGTTTAATGTGCGCTTGCTCGCTTGCTTGTAGCTGCGTGCACTTCGCTGGCGATCTGTGGCATCGTCCGCAGCGTGCCAACACTCCACTGCACCGCCTGAGTCCCAGACCATCTGTCCTGAATACCCAGATCAGTGTCCCACGGTGCCCAGGGCTGGATGTTGACGGTGGGCACGAATCAGACGGAAGGAAGAGCGAACGCTAAGAACTCTGTCGACGTCAGGCAGACGTTCGCATGCACGTTCGCTGCTGTGAGCCTGGTGCTGCTCTGGCTTCTGCATTCAGGTGACCTTGGCCGCTCTTGACACTCTCTCACAGCTCCGATATCGGTCGGCTCCAAGCAAGGACCATAGGGTGGCGACAACCCACTGTGTACGCATGGACGCACGGTGGTGAGGTCGGTGATCTCGTTGCTTCGTGGTGTACCCCTTCGTTGTGAGGTAAGCAGGTGTGGAGTGATCTCATCAGACGGATCAAAGTTCGCCGTCGGTTGGCCACCCTATGCTGTAGTCGCCGGTGCACCACACTCTCAGGGCTTGTCTGCAGCTGATACTGGATGTACAGGAGATACGCAGATAATGACGGCAGCTGCAACGCGGCAGGAATGGCGAATTTGCCGTCCCAGGAGGTCCTCAGGTGGCCCAGGAGTGGGGGAGGAAGGGCATGAGCCTCATGGCATGCGGACCTTACGGTAACAGGTAGGTCATGTGCTCTGCACTCCCAACACTGGGCACCACTTGGCTTCATGGATCCATGGATTCTGTAACAGACAAAGAACTCATGGATGCACGTACGTACGTCTTGTACCTCGCACGCACGTCCGTCAGGTGTCAGAAGCCATGACATGAGACCGCATGGCACAAGACCCACCCGAGACAAATGCCGCACGCGGCTGTAAGGATGTTCTCGGCGCCCGTCACTGCTGCCAGAACAGATGGAGCACCGCGTTGCTCACGCCGCAACGAAGCGTGAGCGGCGTGATCGTGTCAAGTCAGCAGACAGAGAGTAGATTCCACGGCGTAGACCAGTGTGACCCCGCCGCTTCCGCATTGCCACCCCGCTCATGTCCGCACACTGGTACGGCGGCGCGGCGATGCGGTGGGAGATCGCTCTTGCCACCGCTTTCAGAGGCTTGAGAACGAGAGAGACAGCTGTTCAGCCGAGGGTATACTAGAGCCCGGCGCCGGACCGGGTTGCACCGGATGAGTGAGGCGTACGCACGACGGCTGATACGGTTCGCGATCTGAATGGTGAATGTGCCGAGGACACGCCGCGCACGCCGCGCTCGCAGTGCCTCTCACGCGCTCAATTCAGGTGCACCCCCGGCCATCTCGTAACCAGCCCCATGTGATGACCCTCCTCTCTTGCTCTCCCATGCCGTGCCGCCCACTTATCGCCCAGGCATGCGCACTTGCCGCATGCCTGCCACGGCTTCCTCTCGCGTTCTTCGACAATCGTAGACGACGTAAGCGAGCCTAATCTGCCTGTCGGACATGCTTCCACCCACTCATGGCCACTCACGAGAAATGCACTCGCCGGCACCCGCAATGGCAGCATCCAACCTTGCACACGCTCCACTGGCATGCCTGATGGGCGTCTGATCGGACCTGACTCCGCTTGACGGTGTTCGTGGGTCCATCGTCAGTCGCCAAGAATAATCATGAGCAATTGTGCAGAGCTTGCTGCTTCATTCGACGGCCCGCTTCGCCACGCATTCAGTGGAGCATAGAATGCAAACGCAAAAGCCTATCTTGCTCAAAGTCGCCGGACTATCGGCGGCCGTCCGAGCATTCCGGCCGTGATGTCTCGGTGTGAGGTGTGAGGCGTGATGCGCAATCTGCGTTCCACTCGTACATTACTCTCGCGATCGAGATCGGCATGACCGTCTCGTCAGTTGGATGGGATGCCGTCCTCCACCCACCCCGAGGACCCCGCACTCTCCCCCCGCACGCACACTAGTGGCCGAAGCTAACGAACCTTCTTCGCTGTCAATACTCCCTCGCTAGCGCCAGGCGGCCCTGTACCCCACACTTCAGTGGACTGTCGGACAGACCAAGACGCACCAACGGCGACGCTATGCGAGGAGCCGAGCCCTCGGTCCTACTGGAATGACGCTGGAAATGGGTCGCAGTCGTCGTAGCGCGAGATCGAGATCGTAGCTTGCCCGTAGCGCATGAGAGTGAAGTGCTCTAAAGAAAGATCTACTGCAGGAGCTATTCTGCAGTTCAGCACCGCACCGAAGTCCCTTGCATCGGTTGGACCAGTGCAGTCGCCGTTGCCGTCGTTCGCAACCCCAGTCCTGCACCCTGTATGCCCTGCATTATGAGAAGACACTCGTCGCATCGAACGCTGCTGCCTTTCGTGCCTGCTTCATGCTTCACGCCCAGTGCAATGCCCCAGATGCGGTGCCTGTGTGCGGTGCCTCCGGTGTCTGCAAACTGTGAAGTGGCAGGACGCGTTTGCTTTTTCTAGAGATCGGTGGCTCATTGTGCGCACACTTGCACCGCACTTCGCACCTGAGGGCAAGGAAGGCACAGCACCAGAAGAAGACAACAGTCCTCCTTGCCACTCTCCCTGCGGCAGACATTCCCACCTGTGCATGGTGGGTGAATCGGCCGAGCGCCGAGAAAACTCTCACACTGACATCGGGGGTTATGCTCTCCGCCTGACATGCCTGACAATTCACTGATCGGAACGTCTTAAGGGCATCGCCGTCGTATTCCAACCGCATGGTCCTTGTGAGCGGCGTGAGGGGTGTGAGCGGGGGTCCCACATCCCACAAGAGTGACCTGTGGTGACCTCAGTCACCTTGGCATACCACTAACCGATCAAGCTTGAATTCATTAATGATGGCTGACACTGTCCGATCAGGACCATGCACGATGGCTGCGTGATCATTCCCAGAACACTGACAACGTTCACGCCCGACATGCATGCATGCACTCCCAGCATTCTGGTCTCGCCCGAAAAGCGAAAAAGTCGCCGCCGCCGGTTCTTGTCCTTGTGCTTGGGAATGAAGCCAAGTCGAACACTCGCCCCGGCCAAGAGCATGCCTAGCTCACCAGGTGAGGGACAGCGTTACCTGCCATCACTTTAAGTTAATGGGAGCGCCGTGCCTATGCCGTCACCTTTGGGCCATGCTTGCACCCTGCAGTGGTGCATCGTCGCACCCCCCGCACTAGGTCGCACAGAACACCGCGTGTTCCTGTGTGGATCCACCAGGGTCGGGTGTGTCGTTGGATCGATCAGGAGGAGCCACCCGGCCACACGCGCTTGTTCTCGTGAGATGCAGCGCGCCGGTAACTAACCGGTGCACTGGCACCTGCTCCTCTCCTCGTCCTCCAGTGCCGCTCTGCCCTGCATCATGCATGGGTAGCCCGCGTGCCCTGCCCTTCTGCCGCTGCCGCGCCTCCCGGCGCCTCGCCGCCAGTTCTCAATGTAATCGCCTCGGCGTCTATCCACGACTGCGCGCTAGTGATCCTGGGTCTTGGCCTGGACAAGGACTAGGCGTCCCAGGAGTCGGCTGGACCACACAGCTCGCAGCTAAATCTGACCTAGACTCCACACGACATCATTCCCCTCCCATCATCCCTCACTGTCCATCAGTACTTAACGCTTGCCGCTGCGCATTCTCTCCGTCTCTTTCCCTCCAGGTCTTGATCACTCTCCCATCAGCTTGTTGCTCATACCACACCTAACCTCGCTCACTCCTTCGACACATCTATCTGCCCCGCCCCACCTACACTACTCCCCTGCAACGACGAACGAAGATGCTGCTCGGCCAGCTCTCCGTCCTCCTGTCCCTCCTCGGTGGTTCGGCGCTTGCGGCGCCGTTCACCCAGAACAACGCTAGGTCGGTGCGTACTCGTCTTCTAAATCGGGATGTTTCAGTGTCTTCCCCGGCCTTGATGCTTCCCGATTCCATCATTCCGCCCACTAGCCGGTGCGTTGAAACAGGTGCTAACGATAACAGGACAACCCCGATCTTGAGGCACGTATCTCTGTCAATCTCGGATTCCCTTACGGATCCGAGAAGATTCGTGGTGTCAACCTAGGTGGTGTGAGTACAATTGATGGTCGCTTTTGCCACAGTGGATTTTCATGTCCACAATGGCGGCGACATTGTGTGCAGGCAGTGCTGACCGATGCAGTGGCTCGTCATTGAGCCTTGGATCACCCCTTCGCTGTTCGACCAGACCGGTAACGACGGCATCATCGACGAGTGGACCTTTGGCCAGAACCAGGACCGCGGCGCAGCTCAGTCTGCCCTCAGGCGCCACTGGGACTCTTGGATCACCGAGGACGACTTCCGTCAGATCAAGGCTGCCGGTCTGAACCACGTCCGCATCCCCATCGGCTACTGGGCTTGGGACGTCTCGGGTGGCGAGCCCTACATCCAGGGCCAGCTCGAGTACCTCGACCGGGCCATTGGTTGGGCCCGCAACACTGGTCTCAAGGTCATCATTGATCTGCACGGCGCTCCTGGCTCGCAGAACGGCTTCGACAACTCGGGTCAGTACGGTCACATCGGCTGGCCCGACAGCGGCAACAACCTCGAGCGCACCAAGAACGTCCTCGGCCAGATTGCGAAGAAGTACGCCGACCCCCAGTACTGGCAGGTCGTCACTGCCCTCTGCCTGCTCAACGAACCCGCTGCGTTCGATGGCAGGGTCGCCAACGTCCTGAGGCAGTTCTGGCGTGACGCCTACGGTGCCGCCCGCTTCCCCTGGGGCAACTCGAACCAGAGCGGCCTCCTTCTCATCATCTCGGACGGCTTCCAGCCCCTCAGCTCGTGGAACAACTACATGACCGAGCCCAACTACCAGAGCGTCGCCGTCGACAACCACTACTACCAGGTTTTCAACTGCGACCTGAACCGCATGAACTGGGACCAGCACCTCCAGGACATCTGCAACAAGCGTAATGACTGGTGGAGCGCTGACCTCTGGCTCCTCGTCGGCGAGTGGTCGCTCGCCACGACCGACTGTGCTCGCTACCTGAACGGCCGCGGCAAGGGTGCCCGTTACGAGGGCAACCACGATGGCTGCTCGTGGGTCGGCTCGTGCAACGGCAAGTCTGGCAACGGCGACAACTTCTCCAACGAGTACAAGCAGTTCCTCCGCAAGTCGTTCGACATTTACACTCAGGCCATGGAGCAGACCGGCGAGGGATGGACCTTCTGGACCTGGAAGGCCGAGGAGGCCGCCGAGTGGAGCTACAAGGACGGCATGCGCCTCGGCTTCATCCCCCGCAACCCCACCGACCACCAGACCTCGCTCAGCTCGGTCTGCGGTTAGTAACCTGCAGCGACTCGGAAGTGAAGAGAGAGAAGAAGATCAGAAGTATTAGTTGGCTAATTGCCCCCTCGTCGACCACGACACACGACATGACTGGATAGACATACCCCCATTCCTTAGTAATACGTACATATGCATCAGTTTATTGGTCCTTTGGCCACAGACGTTGCCTCTGCAACAAAGGCTGCGATTGCCACTGATGCTGCGGCGAGATTGAGACCGTCCGGGGTATCTTGAGTGAGGGTGGACCTGTAACGTTGGCAGGGCTCAGATCGTGACATCGTTTCGGTGAGGTGACATTTTCGCGCGATCAGTCCGTGACTAGTGTACAAAAATGCATGATGCTAAGGCTACGCGTCTACTCGTCGATGTCCTCCCTGATGGCCTCCCCCATCTGCTCAGCGCCCGGGTCTCCACCACGCAGCTCTCCGAGCTTCTCCTCGACCCAGTCCGGCTCGTCGACCTGGCGGTCCTTGGCCCTGCGTTCGTCGACCTCGTCCTCGTCCGGCTGCCTGAATCCAATGCGGATCTTGTCCCAGTTATCTCCACGTGTCTCGACATGCCCGCGTTTGGCGACGCGCGTCTTGCGCAGCTGGGTGCGGAACGAGATCGGGTTGTAGTACACGCCCTTGCGACGCTTGCGCTTGGGTTCGTCGTCCTCGTCCTCGCCGCCAAACATGTCGTCGTCCTCGTCCTCGGCCTCCTCCTCCTGGAACGTGAGCAGCACCTCCTTGGCAGGCACGGCCTGCATGACGACCTCGTATGTCCGGATGCGGTCGTAGGGGACGTTCGGGAAGACGGCGTCCACGTCCCCGCCCTCCTCGGCGGTCTGGTTCAGGCGCTCGACGCCGTCGCCGTCCAAAGGCGTCGCATAGACGTGCGCCAGGCGGTCCACGCCCTCCTCCGGCGGAAGGTAGTACTCGATGATCTGCTGGTCGTCCTCGACGATCGGGCGCAGGACGGCGCTCTCGAGACGCGCCGTGCTCGCCGTCGCGGTGGGGTTGAGCGCCGTAACGGCACTCGGGCGCTCGGGGAACTTGACGAGGATGTACGAGTTGCTCCACGCCTCGGCGTCGGGGAGAATGTCGTACTCCTCGACGACCTTCAGGTGTCGCCTCTTCGGGTCCGGATGCTTCATCTCCTTTGCCGGCACTTGGACGTCGGCGAACGTCTTGTCGATAGCCAGGATCTGCGCCGCCTCGCTGTGGTCGACGGCCTCCTGCCGCTGCCTCTCCTGCGCTGCGCGGCGCACGTTTCCGTTCCGGCGCTGGATGTAGCTCGAGTTACGCATCCAGCTGACGTCCGCCTTGGCGGGCGCGTTGCTCGTGACATTCAGCGGCGTGAGGAGGAGCGCATCCGTCGCATCCTGCACGCGGTCCGCATCCGGCACAGGGTTCAGCGCGCTGTCGTCTCCGTCCCAAACACCGGGGTACACATTCAGGTCGAGCGGCATGCCCATCTCGGCGTCGGCGAGCATGGGGATCGGCGCAGAGGAGGCGAGCTGGTCGAGATACGAGGGCTCGCCGAGACGACCAATCTCGGTCGAGACCTTGAACAACTTGGCGGGGAAGGGCGGCGGCGGAAGAGGGTTCTCGAACCGCACGCGGACCAAAAGGTCCGACTTCGTCTTGTGCGACATGTCGGCCAAGTCGAAGCGGGTGTCGGTGTGATCGTGGATGTGTTTTTGTTCTGAATCGCTGCAGCGAGCATCAAGATGTCACCACATGTCCAGCGGCTGCGATCAGCGGCAACGGGAGTATTTACGGACTAGTCGAGTTTCTAATGAACAATAGCCAGGAAGACAATAGGGAAATGTAATTGGCGGTTATTGATCCCGTGTACAACTGGCCAGTCGCGTCAACCAGCGCTTGAAATTACATGACGAGAGGCGACCGCGGTCACCTTTGAGCCAACAACAACAAGACAACATGGGGGACGACTTTGTGGTCCTCGAGTCCGACGACGGGTATTGCTTCTCCGTGCCGCGGCACATCGCGACCTCGAGTTCGACTCTGAAGGCTATGCTCGATGAAGAGGGTGCGTTTCTTCTCCCTTTCCTGTCCTCCCGCCCCTCCACGCCGTCCCCTCCTATATCGATCTGTCCCCACGCAGCCCGCGCGATCATTCATCCAACCGCACAGATGGCGTGCGGAACATGCTGCTACAGCTGAGGCTGCCACGTTCTTAGCTAACTCCCAGGTGCATTCCAAGAGGCCTCGCAGAACCGCGTCAAGCTCGGATACCGCGGCATCATTGTGCTCAAGCTCATCGAGTATCTCGCGTTCAAGGCGCAATACGCCGACACGCCGCAAAGCGAGATTCGCGACGACTTCTTCCCGCGCATCGACCCGTACATTGCCCTCGAACTGTGAGCTCCATACCTTCCGCCTTGGCTGATCCGCAGCTTGACGATCGCGGACTACCTTGACACCTAGACGCTTCCCTTTACTCCGCCGACTCTTTTCCTCCTTTGTTCAGACGAGGGGTTTCAGAGCTCGCTACACGCTCGCATTCTCATCTTGTACTTCTAGCACTACTTCTGCATCACTTAGTTGTCCTCGAGACGTTTTATGGGCGTGAAGGGGCGGAGCTAAGGCGCCTTGCCGCGGTGCTTGAGCATGCTCTCCGACACGCCCTTGCCCTTGAGCAGGTCCTCGCGGACCTTCTCGTCCGCCTCGCGTGCCGGCCCAGCCTTGGCGAGGACCTTCTCGACCATGTCGGGGGTAACGACGACGACGCCGTCGAGGTCAGCCACGACATAGTCGCCCGGGTTCACCGTGATCTCGGGGAAGGGCGGGTCGGCATTGGGCGGGGCAGGCTTGATAGTGAGGGGCACGTTGAGGGCGCGCACACGCGTGAACGTTCCGGGGCCGAGGACAGAGTGCCCGCGGGCGAAGACGGGGAAACCGAGCGCGCGGTGCTCGTTCAGGTCGCGGCAGCCGCCATCGAGGACGGCGCCCTGTACGCCCTTCGTCTGCGCCGCCGTGCTCATCAGGCCGCCCCAGCACCCGCTCCTCACGCCAAGGGGGGTCTGCATGACAATGACGCTTCCAGAGGGTGCGGCGTCGACAAAGTGCTGGTCCGGCTTCGACTTGTCGGGGTGCGAGACGGGGACCATCTGGGCGTCAGTTGACCATACCAATCGAACACCTCACTTCAACGGTGAAGGCTGGACCGGCGATGCGCGTCTCGCCCTCCTCGAACTTGGGCGAGTACATCTTCAGGTCGGGGATGAGGCCGCCGTGCGGCACGCCGAGCTTGATGAGCGCGTCGGCGATCTGGCATTAGTTCTATCACTATGCCGCTCGGGCCCAAGGTTGCTCCGCCGTTTGGCGCTGACCAGTGCCCCGCGGCCTACCCGGCAAGGCCACACTCACCTCGCACGTCGAGAGGTCCTTGAGCTTGGCGGCAGTGGCGTCGGTCATGATGCGGGCGTGGGTCTGGAGACGGGCTGTCGCGCGGAAAGCCATGAGTAGTGTGAGCGATGTGACGGTGCGAGCTTGGAGATGGCTCGGCTGGGCTCGCTTCGGATGCTGATAACGTCATTGCCGGAGAATGCTAATCTGATTAGGCCGGCATGTTACTTTTGTCTTGCTATCTGCAGCAAAGGCTGGCGCGCAGGCGGGCGCTCTTTCTGCAGGGGAGGGGGTCTGCAGAACTCGAGATTCATGCAGATATCTCTGCTATCTTCCATCATGAATCGACTATCGCTAGCAGCTATCGGTCTGCGATATAACCGCCAACACGCCTGGCGCTTAAGAACCCGATTCCCGATCCTGCCTGGACACTGGCCAGGGCTTCTGTCTACCACTCCTGCACACATCAATCACAAAGTACACAACACAGTACACAACACTCGAGCTGCTCTATCATGTCCAGTCCACTGGCGCTGGCACCGACAGATAAGATAGCGGTACCGAGTAGCTGACGCCTCCGCTCACCCCGACCGACGGTCCGCTCCCAGCAACCGCTCATGTGACCTCCACCAACACCTTCGCTTGTGACCGAGGCTCTGACGCATCGGAAGACACTGACACAGCGACGCATGCCGCGATCCAGTCTTTACCACCACCTCCTACCGGGCATTACCCCCCTCCTGGGTGGTTGGACGCAGACGCTCAACCTCCACCGGAGAACAGCCTTCGATCGGAGATCGGGGCGCCATGCGGGGCTTCGCGTCGGACTTGGCCCAGTTTCAGATCACTCAATCCAAGTTTCCAACTTTTGGCACGTTGCAAACGCGTTGCGGCAAAGCGGCCAGCGGCAGGCGGGCGGGCGGGTATGCAAATGCAGCGAGCTTCTTGCGGACGCCGGAATGCACGCTGTACGTGAGTACGGCTCAAGCATGCAGAAGCAAGAGTGCAGGTGACTACAGGGGCTCGGTTTACCCGCTCCTTACCGCCCAGCATCCTGGGTGTGGTGCTCGGGCTTTTGGGGCGGCGGCGGATGTGGCACCCCGCTTCCCACTCCAGCGCCCTCCATGGGCAGGCCGGTGCCGCCGGCGTGCGACGGTCAACTCTCGAGTCGTGCATTCCGCTCTCCCCAGCCTCCGAATCATCCACCATGGCGTGAGTACCTGCTAGCCATTTGAAGGTAGTGAGCTAATGACAGTTCTACGTGAGTTCAACTGAAAAGCTGTTATGGGGAGCAAGTGTGCGAGCATCCCGGGCGGCTCGACGGTCCGGCGCCTGTCACCGCGAAATGTCAGGGGGCGTGTCTCGAATGAATGTCGATGGGCGCGCTTCTGTGGGGCACGGCGGGTGAGACGCATGCTGTTGTTGGGGAGCACATTCGCTTTGCTGTTGTGCTCGCTGCTGCAGGCATCGCACTCGCGACCATGACGTCGTTCAACCAGCTGGGTTGTCACCCCACTCCACCTCCCGGCGCACCGGCAACGACAGCTAGGAAGACGGTAACAGAGCACAGCTGACAGACAGCGCACAGCAGTTTATGAACTGGATCAAGTCCCCCGCCGGACGCCAGTACTTCTTTAGTGAGTTGCAGTTCTTCCGACAGTAACTAACATCAGGTACTCACTTCTGGGGTCCCGTCGCCAACTGGGGTCTTCCCCTTGCCGCGCTCTCCGACGTCTTCAACAAGGATGAGGAGTACATTTCCGGCGTCATGTCGCCCACCCTCGCCGTTTACTCGTGAGTACGAGCTTCTCGCGGCAGCAGCGACTGCACACAGCTGAGGTATTACGCGCTGGTAAGCTGACATGCAGGATGATCTTCATGCGCTTCGCGTGGCGTGTGATTCCGCGCAATTACCTGCTCTTCGCGTGTCACGCGACGAACGCGGCCGCCCAGTCGGTGCAGGAGATGCGCTACATCAACTACTGGTACTTTGGCGGACGGGAGAAGAAGCACCCCGAGCTCGTTGCAGCCGACGCGGCCAAGGACGCGTCGCAGGAGATCAAGGACGCCGCCGCGCTCATCAAGCAGGACAAGTTCTCTGCCGCCGGCGACGACCTCAAGCAGGCCGGAAAGGAGGCGCTCCACGCCGCCTCGGCTGGCGCTGAGGCCTTCTCCAAGAAGGGACAGGAGGTCAAGGCCGAGGTCGAGAGCAAGGTCCAGAAGGAGATTGACTCGCTCAAGAAGTAAACTGTCCCCCCATGGACGCGAAGGACCGATGAACTCGGGCTGGGCGCTTTCAGGCGAGCTTGTTTCGGCCAAAATTACCCACACACAACACTTGATCCAGCCTGCTCAAGTGCTAGATACACCATGATGGATGGACGCTGCTGCCGTCGCCGGGCAGCGCTGCGGTGAAGGGACGGGGATTCGGACAGGATAAAATCTATAGAACCCATAAGTACATGCATATTCCTGGGTACCTGGGCGCTGAGCTTTACGCTGTGTGAGAGAGAGTAATACAATGGGTGGTAAGATGGTACAGGGAAGAGGAGAGTCACTTGAGGGACGTCTGGGCGCCGCGCAGAGCGAGATACGCCTGGTCGACGCCGGGGCCGAGGTTGC
Organism: Trichosporon asahii var. asahii CBS 2479; assembly: GCF_000293215.1. NCBI lineage: Eukaryota > Fungi > Basidiomycota > Tremellomycetes > Trichosporonales > Trichosporonaceae > Trichosporon > Trichosporon asahii. The sequence goes on along the minus strand of NW_014040855.1, from coordinate 440,194 downwards.
GCACAATGTTCCACATCTCGACGCCCTTGTACCGAAGCTTCGTCCGCGGGTCCGTGTACGGACCGTGCAGACCAGTGATGTCGCAGTACTTCTTGGCAGGGAGGAGCGAGGGCGGCGCCGTCGGTGTGTGGTCTGGAGTTAGCTTCTCCGTCTCCTTGTAGCTGACGCTGTCCCTCGACCGTCCAGCGGTACTTACACGTGATGACCTCTCCACGGTCCTCGAGCATCTCCCCCTCCTCGTCCTCGTCGACCTCCATCGGCGTCGCAGTCCCGCTCATCTCCGAGTCATCGATCGTCATGGGCGTAGCGACGCCGCTCCGGCGACCCTTGAGCGAGGACCGCGGTTTGCCGATCGGATTCTCCTTCTTCTTCTTCTTGACGGGCTCAATCGGCTCTCCGCGCGCCTTTGCCGCCGTCTGTGCAGCCGACAGGAACCCGTCACCGCCACCTATGCGCTCGCGCTCGAGGGTCAAGAGCTGCTTCGCATTACGCTTGAAGCCGGCAGCGGTCGCGCCCGAAGCTGTCCTGGACGGGAGAGCGGAGACAAAGTTGGGGTTCTTCCATGGCCGAGGAGCGTCGGCGTAGCTCAGCTTCTCAACAAGCAGCTGAGTGTTAGCTTGTACGTGATCTCCAGCAAGCTGAGGCAATGGGAAGGAAGAACGTACACCAGTACTCACTGGTTCATCATTCGGCGCCGGGGTGGACGCATTCGACTTGCGCGGCTGGAAACGCCCGCCTTTCGGAGGCCTGATGTCAGCTGCATCGCACACGCCGCAGCTTACATGTTGGTGGTGTGCTGGAGGTGGAGTGTGAGGAAGCAAGAACAAAGTCCAGATCTGCGGCTGATGGCGCCGGTTGACTGGCGCACGGACGGGACGTGATCGCAGCGTGGTGAGTGACGAAATTGAAACCGGCATACACGGCTAAAACATGACGCGTGGTCCCAAGCGGGCTCGAAATTGTTTACGTCCACACGTCCACACGCAAACTCCACTGATATCGCACCAGCTCAGCCCAGCCGATACACGACGGCCATGTCGCTCTTCTCGGGCATCACGTTTACGTCGGAGAAGGCCAAGTCGCTTGCGGCCGAGTCTGCCGCCAACGCCGAGGGCAGCGCGAGCCCCAGTAGCGGCACCTCGTCAGTGCCGAAACCAGCAGCGGCCGAGTCCTCCACAAGCGCGACTAGTGGACAACCCAAGCCAAAACCGAAGGAGAAGGAGGCCAAGCCGAGCGCAGCGCTCGCCTTTGCCCCGAGACCGAAACCGAAACGCCCAACAGCGGTACAGTTTATGTCTTCCTCGACTGCTGCTCCGGTCGTCGAAGCTGCTCCCGTCCTGATCGTGCCCCCGCCAGCACCTTCCTCGTCCGTCTCGGCGCCGAGTGAGCCCGACGTAGTCGTGCCGGCCATGACGCTAGCTGCGGCCGAGAAGGCGAAGCGGGCCAAGGGAGAAGCACCCGAGCAGCCAAAGAAGAAGAAGAAGAGGGTGAGCTCCCCAGATCTTACAGAGCTGACGCCAGAAACGCCGCGTGCAGCACACCTTCAACCCGGACGAGGAGTACGACCCGAACCGTCCTAACGATCTGGGAGAGTACCAGCACTACCGGCGGAAGGTGCGGGAGGAGCGTCTTGCGCGGAGACGGAGGGAAGGGTCCGAGTCAAGCTACTACTCGGACAGCAGCGACGCGGCCCCAAGGCGAGACGGTACGTCCCAGCTATCATATGCCAGGTAGCTGACATCAGCGCCGAAACTGTTTGCGCGGCGCCCCCGCCGCAGCAGGAGAGCGGAGAGGACGCCTATGCGAGAAGGGCGGCCATGGCCCAGAGCGGCGAGGACGCCTACGCTCGACGAGCGGCCATGGCGCAGTCGGGCGACGAGGCTTATGCTCGGCGCATGGCCATGTCGGCACCTGCGGGCGTGCCGGCCGCCGCTGGCCCGAGGGCCGTAGCGCCCGAGGTGGCCCAGCCCCCGCCGCCGAGTATGCCGCTCATGCCCCCGAGTCTTCCAGGTGGACCGCCGAGACCACCGCCGAGTATGCCACCCATGCCCCCGAGTTCTTCAACAAGGATGAGGA
>NW_014040855.1:423449-437822 GCF_000293215.1 Trichosporon asahii var. asahii CBS 2479 | reverse complement strand
CTCTTGCCCCATACTCCCCGCCTAGCTGCAAGCTTGCCAAGATCTAAAGCTGACAACCAAGTGATGAAGAAATGGGGCCACGTCTCTGGCCAAGCACTGAAGGAGGGCGGCCTGACCTCGGCCCTGTCGGCGGAACATTTCCAGCCCTCTACTACTTCCTCAAACCTGGCCTCGGCCAACCTCTCAAAGCGGGCGCGGGCCAAGGCCGCCGCGCGCGCGGCCAGTACGAAGTGGAAACAAGCACCGAACGCGCGTGGCCGGATTATCGACCAAGACCGTGTGGGCCGCCAGGCCGTCTCGCGCGAGAGGTTCGGGGACGAGTCGAGGATTGCGGTCATCGAGGGATTGGGGCAGGGGCCGGACGTGGTCCCGGACGGCCTTGTTGAGACAGTTGGCGAGAGGGCCAGCGATGTGGGGATCGTCGAGCGCATCGTGCTCCATCTCGTCGACCCGCCGCCTGCTGATGAGAGGGAGTGTCTCCGCGTCTTCGTCGTGTTCTCTGGTATGGCCGGAGCGTACCGCTTTGTCACGGGGACGACGGAGCTTGACGGCCGACCAGTGGTGAGTCACAACACTCCGAGGAGCTGTTGGTTGTTTGAGCTGACGCCCAGCGGGTGCGATACTTTGACGAAGGCCGGTTCGAGCGCGGCGACCGTGACGGCGAGCTCTAAGTATGTAAAAATGCATTTTTTCATCTACATTTGCTGCTTGCATTTATGCTAAAAGTGACTTGTTGCTTTGGTGCTCTGGTGTGTCTGTTTGCTGTGGCATGAAGGGCGCTCCGTCGCTCCGTCTCCGCTGTGGCGCGCTAGCTCGGCCTGCGCGTGCTTCCTTGCGGCGCCGGCGGGCTCAATGGGCTGAGCGGACTCATCGGACTCATACTCGGCCCCGTGCCGGGGCTCGTTGCGCTCGTACTCGGGCTCATGCTCGGACTGCCGGCCTTGCTGCCCGGCATAGGGGCCGGCTGCTGCTCATCCCGGATCCACTCGTCCTCCTCGTCTCCAGCCTGGGGACGGCGGACGCAGTTGGCGCTGAGCTCTGCAAAGCTCGCCGCACAGAGACACGTCTTGGCGGGATCGATGTCCTCCATGCTCTCTGGAGCTGTCGCGGCGCATTCGTCTGATGTCAGCTGAGGGGATCGCAAACATGAAGCTGAGAAGCGAAGGACACTCACACGTCGGCAGGTTCAGCGTCGCGGTCGAACAGAGGCAGGAGGGGATGCAGATCGGCATGCGCATCTGACACATGCGTACCTCGCCTGGACCGCCTGAGAGCTTGGAGCCGTTGACTGCCTCGCCCTCGATGCTGTAGAAGACGCGGAGGAGCAGCTCGTGGCTGACGCGAATGGGTGTGATCGTACTGGATGTCAGCTACGCCATCTTGATGTTAGCTAACTTACCCCGAGTTGGTCGACGGGCGTATCTTTTCGTGCGTCGGCAACCTGACAATGGCACGAGTACGCCAGCCAGTCGACGGGCCAGTCTGGTCAGTACCACCCGCCTCCTTGCCGCGCCACAGTGCCGGAATCGTGTGCGCGAGTCGGCTCTCGCCGTGACGGTGGGGTCGGCCGACTTGGTAGACAACATTGTTCTTGGCGGCCTCGGGTTTGTGGGGAGGCTCGTTCGGCGTGCGCGGTGAGATCAGCTCATAGCTCTGCGACACGATCAGGCGGACAAAGAAGATGGTGCAGCGCGGCGACGGCGAGGGGATGTTCAGCTGGATCAGCATGACGCTCGCGATGGACAGAGCTTCGCTCGTCGCTAGGAAGCGCCACGGGCCCAGGCCCTCGACGTAACCCTCCTTCCGGAGGTCCAGCTGCTGCACTCCGTTCGAGCCAGAAGGGTTCGCGTGAACCTTGAGTTTTCGCAAGACGGAGATGTCGCCGACGAGCCAACCGTTCTTCTCGCTCCGCGTCGTGTCGGTCGACCTGATACTCGATGCCAAGGAAATGGTGTCGCTGTCCCGCCTCACATTCGGAGGAATGGCGGTGTAGGGCGGGGATGCCGCGCCGGTGGGCAAGGCGCTCGGCGAAGCGTTGGGCGACATGTTCATGTCGCTGCTCTGGCGTCTGTGGTACAGCCCACGCAATGGAGGGGTCGAGTTTGCGTCAGAGCCAAATGCAATCGCCTCCTCTGCGCTGTGCACGCTGGCCGTGTCGCTGATGCCCATGCCAGACATGAGCGGTGAGAGTGTTGGCGAGTCGCCGTTGCGCGAGGTAACGCTCCCGCGCCGACTACCGCCGCCCGAGATCTTGTCACTGCGCGCGATGACGACCTGGAAGTCGGCGAGGAACGGCACATCGCCCTGGATCGGCACATCGCGCGACTTGAACATGCCAAACTTGCTCGACGTCGGCAGGCCCTCGATGCGCGCCGTCAGGAGATATGACACACGACCGAACTGGTGGTGGTCATACGTCGCCAGCGTCGCAGGAAGCAAGATGGAGAACGAGAACGACTGCTCGCCCTTCTCGAGCCAGATTCCCTCCGCATCTCCGCTGAGCACCTCAACGCCTCGCTCAAAGATTCCATCCTCCTCCCACTGCCGCTGCGGGCCCATGTGCAACCGCGCCACGCCCTGCACTCCCACGCTGATCGCCTGCACACGCCGCCTCTCCTTCATGTTCACCACGAGAGCGCCCGTCAAAACAGTGTCCTCCGCGGGGGGCTCGCGAGAAGCACTTCCCGCTTCGAGGGGGTGCAAGTCGAATGGCCGCGGCGGACACACTAGTGCGATGCCCCTGAAAGTAAAGTCAGCTCTGTCCCAAAACCTAGCAAAAGGATATCATCGGATGACGCCGATCGACAAGCGTCACCGACTCGTATGCGTCAGGAGAGTAAGTAACCCTGGCATTCCCGATCGGGACGTCCGAATGTTGGAACGCATGGTACACGGTACAAACATTGGACAGCAGCCAATGTTTTCTCCCCATGCTTCTGCGCAACGCGTGTGCTTCTCGGAGGGGCTTGCGCCGGCGCCACTGCGCCACGTCGTCGCCTCTCTCAGACTGCAGACTCACCATCCGGGCATGTGGATCTGGACCGACCCAGACTTGGACTGGGGTTGCGTACTAGAGCTTCGCAGGTAAATCGGGGGAGGGACGCGGGGCCTGTCGTCGAGCACCATGGGGTTGGCGAGGGGCGCGCGGTCGAGAGTATGGTGTGCATACGGCGGTGGTGTTGCCGAGCGCATCGCAGCCGGCGCCGAGCTGGTCTGCATCCGTTCCCGTGTCCGTGCTTGGCGATCATAGCTCTCGCCTTGGCTGGCACTGTGAGCACTAGGCGAGCTGCTGATGGAGTCGCCCCTGGAGCCTTGTCTCGTCCTGTTGCGCAGCTGTTCAATGGCCGGCGACGACGTGCGCCGTTGGGACGGACTGGAACTTGTGCCCACAGACGGTAAGCTCGAGATGCTCTCGCGGTGTCGGGGATGGGAGTGGGATTGCGACGGGTGTGAAGCGGTATGCGCCGCTGGCGGCGGGGCTGGCATTGAGCCCGAGCTCGAGCTGGAACGCATTTCGCTGTTGTCGCGGCGGCGCCTCAGCGGCCATCGCAGCGAAGACATGCTTTATGAGTTCTTCTGCGTGCTTCCGTGACTCGAGTCGCAATGTCGTATGTCGTTATGTGATTGCTTGTGTGTTTATGTCGACAGCCCGGATAACGATAGCTGACTGGACGTCTGGATTCCGGAGCCGAGCTCGGTGACACCAGTGACACCGATGACACCCTGCGGCCCGGTCTTTTGGTTGCGAAGGGGGCTGCGATGAGATAATATCTTTGTCAGCAACGGATTGTAGCGAGTCCGGCGCTATGCTTCTGAGTCGCGGTGTCTGAGTGAGTGACGAATGTGTGTGTGTGTGCTGAAGAAGTTTGGGATCGCTGAATTGTAAATCGGCGCGGAGGAAGGTGCACCCGCCCGGCGCAGGCCAAGGAAAAGCGATCAATGTCTTTTCGTCGTGTGTCCGTGACTCGAAATCCAGGAAACAGGCAAACAACCCAGGAGCTCAGGACCCAAGAGATCGGTCAAACGCGACGGGGAAAAGGGTAACGTTGTGGGAAGCCGACTTCGGAGACTGGCTGGGCGGAGGACAGGAGGGCATAAACCTTTCCCAGCAAGTCGAGTCGATGGGTCTTTGAGGGTCGCAGAGATCAATGATTGAGTGCGGGGTATCCCTGGGTCGGTATGCGGGGAAAAGGACGATTGGAACGGGCCAGTTTCAGCTTTGATGTGACCGGGTATTCGAGAGGACGAAGTTGCGCAATTACAAGGTCGAGACAGAGAGTGGAAGGAAGGAGGTGGTGAGTCGATTCGGTAAGCCGGTGTGTCGATGCGTTATCTACGGTTCGATGCGAGCCTCCCCAACGGGTTTGACGGTTGGACTAGCAGTCTGGGCGAGGCGATTCGTGCGGTCGGGACGTCGGGACGGTAGAGTGGAGGAAGTGACAGCGCCTCGACCACTGCAGCGAGTCCTTGAAACAGAGGAGAGCGGTCGGACTCCCCCGCCCGAGCACTGGCGCCGTTGCCTTTGTGCGCAGCAGGCAGCACGGCAACAGGCGGCAGCCGCAGGCAGAGGGCAGCGGAGGGTCTGGAGGATCGGTAGGAACGCTCCGTGCACGAGTGGATCGCTTGGGCCCGGTTACTTCCCCCCTGCGTGCCTGCGCCCTGACCAGGACTGCGTCTAGACCCCCGTCTTCCTCAGGACGCACGGCTAACCAGGTTTCAGGCACATCCGTCGTATATGGAAGACCTGGATCATCTCTTGCCCGCGCACGCTATGGACGCCTGCATCCGTCGAGTCACGAGACCAGTGCATCTGGGCACCGGTCGAGACTGGTTACCAGCACACTGAACTCACCTCCATCTACATGTGGCATGAGCAGTATGATAACTATGCGATCACGGTCCGGCTGGAGAACTTATGAAGCATCGCGACTGATCAGTGTATAAGTACACGAATGCACTTGCACCACAGTATTGTTATGGGGTCATACATGACTACCAAAATCTACACAGATAGACGTTCCAAACCCTCACAATCTTCTCAAAACACAAAACCAGCTCCCCTCGGTCCCCGAGCACCCAATTAAGGGGTCAGACGAGACTTGGGTATAAGCGTGCGAATGCTCCGGCTGCGCTGGTGTACTTCATGTCACTCGAAAAATCGTAAAAATTCAAAACGTCCATCAGATGGCCCGGCAGCCAAAGTAAAAGACTCGCTTAGAAGAGACGCTGAGGCTTGCCCATGGTCGACTTGAGGTGGAGCGAGCCAATGTTCTGCCACTGCTTCTTGAGGAGCGAGATGAGGAAGTTGATCGACAGCATGGTGTTCTGCATGACCTCGTCCTCGTGCATGTCGACGTGGCCGACAGCGACGGCGAGACAGAGGACCTTCTTGAGCTGGAACTTGATGGTCGACTTGACGTCGATGACCTTGCGGGCGAGGTCCTCAGAGTGCGAGACGGGGGTGGGGAACTTGCCGGCCTTGGAGAGACCAGGACCGAGGAGACGAGGAATCTGCTTGATGAGAGCCTCGGAAGCAAGGAAAGCGTCGTACTTGGCGGCGAGCTTCTTGACGAGCTTCTTGTTCTTGTTGAGCTTCTTCAGGTCCTCAACGGTCATGAAGGCAAGCTCCTCGTCGAGCTGCTTAGCACGGTCAACGTCCATGGCGTCGGCGAGAATGCAGAGCTGCATGCGGGGACGGGGAACGTGGGGGAGCTTGATAGTACCCGAGAAACGCTTGTCACGCTGGGGGTCGTAGGCCTGGAGAGTTAGCGCCTGCTTCGCTGCCTGAACAAGAATTGCAGAAATTTACTCACCTTGAGGCCGATCTGGACCTCGATGGTCTCGACGAAGTTACGCTTCTTGCCGAGGCCCTGCTTCTGGCCCTCGAGGGAGGACTCGAGGAGGACCTGGCGGATAGAGCTACGCACGCTTGACGCCTGGAGCTTGCTCATTTTGGCTGTCGGTTTTGATGGATGCAAGAAAGGAGTTGGCTCGCCGTTGTCGATAACTTTGTGGGACACTGCGTCGCAGAGTGCATTTGGACGGAAGCAAATTTTCTCGTGGCCGGGGTTAGCGATTGCTGGCTGAGCGGCCGTGTGGCACTCGACGGAAGTAGGCGGGCGATGGATGGTTGTATGGCAATAGGCACCCTGGGCACCACGCGCACCTAAGTGGGATCACACCGCGACACGGAGCATCCGGGGTCTCCACATCAGCTGGGCATGTTGATTCCACTCCCTCGACGGCCTATGCCTCGGGCACCAGAGCCCCGCTCCAGGTCATGCAGAGACAGGAAATATCACGCACAGCATTCAACTCTTGGGAGCAACGTCGAGAGCTGTAAAAGCTGTAAAAGTGATTGCGCTCGGGAACTCTGCTGTGAGGAACTTTCAGACCTCCAGCAGAGCTTGTTCAGTCCACCACAACGACCAAGGGCATGATCAAGAAGCGCCTGAGCAGTTCGGGCTGTTCAAAACGGTGGCATAACTATGTGCTAAAGGTCTCCATGACGTACAGCACTCTCGTTGATTCAGTCCAGCGTTCGCTGAATGCTCTGACGCAGCTGACGATCGAACCGACGACGCGAGGTGACCTTCGCCACCATCAAAATAGTTGACGCGTTCAGTGCCTGAAATCCATGTGCCTGATTCCTGAATTCGTCAACCACATCAAGGTTGTCATCTCTCTGACTTCTTTGCGACCTCAACCACACATCCACAGCCACTCGCATGGGTGTGCGCGCAGGATGGAGGCGATAGCGGTTCACTCATCGCCTCCCACGACCAGCTCTCCACTCTATCGTTCGAAAGTCGACAAGCGACAGGGCAGGAACGACCGCACCACCAAGGATGGAGACAATAACAATACGAGACGGAAGAGCAAGCGTGCGCGTTCTTCCGTTTCGCCGACAATCAAAGGAAATGGACGCCCCAGAAGACGCCTTAATTCAGAGACTGAGAATGATTCGGACAGCCAGTCAACTGCACAACCTGCGGCTTCCGTGAGCGAGACCAAGTTCATGGCGTTGAATACCGTCCAGAAAAGACTCAACGGAGCCGCTTCCAGTCGCTATTCCGACGCCCGGGATCCGCAGAAGACGCCCAAACCCAAGCGATCAGTACAGTCAACCCGATCAACCCGATCAACCCAATCCATCTTGTGCTCGTCTTCCCCGGACCCAATCGACGGCCTTGAGGAGGGATCGTCACCTCCACCACTGGCGATTCTGGATCCAAATACCCCACACTCCGATGAGGCGACCCCGAAGCCGAAAAGCAAGCGGCGCGAACGTATCCCGACAACCCGACCTCCGTTCGATGCTAGCCCGACCAAAGTCCGTGGCAAGTCGAAAGGCGAGATCGGCCGTTCGCATTCAGATCAACCTCAAGCCACGACCCAACTCCCTGTCGAGCCGTCCCGTCCGGCTGCAGAGCTGTTTGGCGAATCACCCCGTGCTCGCCGCAAGTCCACTGTTAGCACCAGTATCGTTGTGACGAAGCAGAAATTCGATGGGGAGCCGCGGCAGCGTAGTCAGGTGCAGAAGTCTGCGTGCAGCTCGATCAGCAACACTCCGATGGAACGACCGCCCAAAGCTGATGCTCAGTCTTCTGGAAAGAAGGTGAAGCCAACAAGGCCGCAGAAGGAGCAAGGAAAAGATAGAAGGCGAAACTCCACGAAGGCTGCTCCCGCTGATCTATTCTCTGACGATGAGTCTGAGAGGGTCGCTGCGGGTAGCAAGAAGTTCACGGTCAAGGACAAGCAATCGCGGCGAGACAAGGAAGGAGCCAGGTATCTGGAACAGCAAGCCGAGGACAATCCAGACAGCCCGCGCAGTGCCGAGACTTCCAAGATCAAGGCCAAGTTGCAATCTGAGAGACGGCTGGCCGCGGCGAGGTTCGAGGAAGAGGACAGGGAGACGGAAGTGAGCTTGAAAGGTGTTGAGCTCAACAACCTCCAAGGAGAGTCCTTTTTTGCGTCTACGGCTACAGTCGACATTGCTGAGACGGAGGAGAGGATTGCCAGGGCTCAGGCAGCCATAGAGTGAGTCAGGAGGAAGATGCTAGCTAACGCCAGCGCAAAACCTGTCTCGCTCTCCCAAGAGACAGATGCCGATGAGCTGGAAGAGGAGCGGTATTGTGGTGGGTCACGATTGTTTGATTACAAGCTTACCAGGAGCGCGCTTCTGCAACTATGACGATCTGTGCGACATCTGCTTCGGCCCCATGCCCAAACATCCCTCGAACGACCTGTTGAAGCTGCGCAGAAAGCTGAAGCGCGGAGCCCACAGAACACAGGGCATCACTTTCTGCACGATGCATCGCGCCGAGACGAAGACTTTGCCACTCGGATGGCGAGCCGGTTACCCGAAAGAACTTGATTTCGAGAGCATTGACGGCCGCCTTGAAGAAGGCTTCATACGCGATCGCATTGCGCGTGTCGCCAATAGTCCGACAACCTCCAAGTTCTTCCGACGCGCTCAGAGGAATGTTGACCTCATTGGTCTGACGCGATGGCAGTCGCTCACTGCGCAATCCAGCGATGAGGTGCTGTCCACGGCTACACCTGGTTACTACGGGGACTTGGGCCGCGCGATCATCATTCACCACTTCCAGCATCTTGTCAAATGGAAGCTATTGACGCTCCGCGCCGACAAGATCCAACCCCTGAGCTCCACCGACTTTATCATCCACGTCCTCGTCCCGGAGGCTGCCATTCTGCTCATCATGCAGGATCAAGGGTGGGAAGGTGGAGCGGCGGCAGATAGGGAGGCCGCGCGCGCCAAGGCGATGGACACGCACCGACAGAGCGGCGAGTACGGTCGTGCCGCATTCCGAGAGGAGAGCGCTCAGGGTCGGGAGGTACTCAGCCACCTGGAGGCGACTCTGGAGGAGAAGCGCAGGAGACTCGAGCGGAGGGCGCGAGAGGAGGCGGAGGTACACCGTCTGCAAGTGATTGAAGTCCTGTCAAGCGACCCTGTGGACCCGAGCAGCGATTATGGAGACGACCCGACGTGGCTGAACAACGCGTTCGAGGCTTACGAGGCACTCAACTCGAAAGAGGCCACTCCGCGACCACGACTTCCCAGCACGAAGCTGCCACGTACTGCATTGCACAGCTCTCAATACAGATAGACCGTCAGTTTCGTATAATGTTGTGCCATCATTGTAGCTATAGGACCTGTATCATATGGAATGCAGCGCTCTCTGCACGTTTATCTTACGCGTACAAGGAAGGGTTCAGGGGTGACTAACGCGCAATGCAGGGCCGCGGCAGAGCCTTGCGATTAGCGACATTAGGATTTGTCCTAATGCCCGGCAGACATCGGATTAAGCCAGCAGCCTGCAAAGTTTTTCAATTTTTCACGTGGGAGACCCCTTAACGTCCCTTAGCAGTCAACAGAGTCTCACACCTCACCTCACCGCACTGTACCACCCGGTTGCTCCCGTCCGGTGGCCGCTTGTTGTTGAATCTTGCCATCCACCCTCCTCCAAGCATATCGCACCCCAGCAACCGCTTGCTAAACCCAACTCCTTCGGCTTGCTCGACATTGCCTGGTCCTGACCGGAAGGGAAGACGGCCAGCTGCGTGATACTGGTCTTCCCGACGCTCGATCGAGATCGACGGCTGAACGACGTCAAAAGCTTCAACCCCCAACGACGAGTGCATCAACATCATCCGATTCGCGCCATCAGATCCATCCTCGCCTTCCCCATCCTTTCTCGACTTCTCTACCGTCCGCTACGGTCTCTGTCGGTATCCGCAACATCTCGCCAACGCATCAAGATAGATTGCCACAATTCAGCTTATCACACGTTCCAGCTACCCCAACGTAATCAACCCTATATCACAACAATCCTACGAGCCGTAACGTCGTTCATCTAGGCCTCAGAGAAGAGGCCTCGGGCAGACAATGTCTGGGCCATGGCAGCCGCCGGCCCCGAGCCTGGCAGCGCTGCCGGTCGATAGGAGCAAAACAGATCCAAAACCTGCATACTACAAGCTCCAGTTCGGTGATGACGTTACGGGATTCTCCTACTATGTGCGGACACTGAGCGTGGTCATCGGACGCAACTGCGTGAGTAGACTACTGGAAGGACGCTGCTGGAGCGAGGAACACGAGGGCGCACTCGCTGCGCAGGATGACCATCAAGAGGCTTCAAGCGAAGGTGATCATGGGGTTCATCGAGGTGGAGGCTGCTGTGAAGTGCCTCTACCGAGGGCGCTTGCAGAGAAGAGTATTGCGATCCAGATGACGAGATTGGAGGACATTGCTTCGGCGCATGTTGAATGGACCGTGCTGACTTGTGCAGGAACGCCCACCGGCCCCCGCGCCTCCCGTCCCCGCCCTCCCGCCACCAGCTCCTTTGGATATCGGAGGAGGAATACTGAAGACCCCGCCCTTAGGACATCACTCCCCGGAGATCAGCACGATCAACGCGAATCTGTCGTTAGCGGACTTGGGGTTACCGGAAGGATTCAACATCGATGCTCTGGCCGACCTGCCGGCGAGTGCGGTGGCGGCGGTCACCGGTCTACCTTTAGACGGACTTGGAGTGGGAACATTAGAGCCGCCAGCGCCAGCTGATGCTGTCGCCCCGGATGGTGGGGATGTGGTGATGACGGATACGGCTGCGCCCGTAGCGTCAGCCGCCCCATCAGTCACCGCTTCCATGGCTGTTCAGCCATCCGCATCGGTGGAGCCGGACATCACGATGGGAGAAGCGGAAGTGAAGGCGGAGCCCGTCGAGGCACCCGAAGCGCCGGCGACTTCGACGCCAGCACCAGATGCTGTCGCAGCCGACGGTTCCTCAAGACCGGCTTCTGCTGGACCTGCTGGCTCAGCCTCAGCTTCGGGAACGCCTGCAGTTCAGACCCCGACAGTGGAGAACTTGGTTATCAACACGCCTCTGGACGGAATGCCTGCCGGATCAGTCGGAAGCGGCACGCCCGCGGGTTCCGCTCCTCCCGCCGAGGTCAAGGTGGAGGCTGACGCTGTCGCGATGCCAGATGCGAGCCTCGACATCAAGCCTGATCTGGCCGAGCTCGAGAAGATCAACCTGGAACTTAACGGCGGTGTGGTGGACCCCCTTCCCCCGCCTCCGCCGCCGATGAAGTTTGCATCCACGCTCGAGCATGTCGACGTTGACCTCGGACCACTCAAGTCGGTCTCGCGAAACCACGCCAAGATCGAATACCGCACCGATATGGGCCAGTTCTGCCTCGAGATCTTTGGCAGGAACGGCGCCTGGGTGGACGACCGCTACTATGTTAAGGGCACAGTGGTTCCCCTTCAGCAAGGGTCTCAAATCCAGATCGCGACGCGTATCTTTTCTTTCGTCCTTCCTCCTTCTCCCGAGGGATCGCCGCCGATGGGAACGGCTCTCGATGTCCCAGTGGACTCGGTCGCTTACGAGAGTCTGCCATACCCCTACAACCTCCCTCCAGACCAGGTTGGCTATGCCGAGTTCTTCGGCGAAGCTGGACCTGGGCCAGCATCGGCCGCCAACATGGCGGCTCGCGTCCCGGCTTTCAACGCTTTCGCTGCAACTGATCACTATGGCCTCGGCGATGGACGGTTTGCGGACCCAGAGTGGGTCGACTCCTGGGAGTCCGGGAACAGTGACGACTCGGACGACGAGAGCAGCGCAGATGACGACGAGAAGCCGAAACGCCCCGTCATCAAGTTGCGCACAAAGAAGGTCGATGAGGAATCCGATCTCTCGTCGCTCTCTAGCGATGAGGAGGAGGAGAAGGAGCCTGAACCGAAACCGGCCAAGCCCAAGAAGAAGGATAGCGTGGAGGTCAAGGTCGAGGCGACTACACCCAAGAAGAAGGTTGCAGGGAAGGCACCAGCCAAGGTCAAGGTTGCCGGAAAGGGCTACAAGTCACCCGCCCTCGCCATGCAGAAGCCGAAAGAGGAGATGGATGTCGACGAGGAAGTCGCTCCAGAACCCAAGGCGACCCCGACCAAGAAGAAGGTCAAGGAGGAGAAGAAGAAGGAATCGAAGAAGAAGAAGGCCACAGCAACAGCTTCTGCTCCTGCCTCGACTCCTGCTTCCACATCAACACCCGCTTCAGCGACGCCGGCCACCACCCATGTGCCTACACCTCCGGTGGCTGCCACGCCTGTGACGGTCTCCTCGGCATCAATATCTCCTGCAGCATCGACCACCACGCAACCTGCGCCGACTCCGGCTCCTCAGCCCGTCAACTTGGCTCAGGCGCAGACGCTTGCCCAAGCTCAGGCGCAAGCCCAGGCTCAGGCTCCCGTCCGCCCCCCCGCTCCGCCTCAGCCAGCGCCTCCAGTCAACCTTGCAGCAGCTGTTGCCGCGCAGCAACAGCCTGCCCAACCAGTGCGACCACCGCCGCCCCCTGCAGCTCCAACGCTTGCGGCTGCCATGGCCCAGCCGCCTCAGCCGCAGCCTGGACAGGTCCGCCCCCCAGCTCCCGGTCAGCCTGGTGCGCCGCCACCTCGTCCCCAGGGCCTCGCTCTTCCTCCTGGAGCAGTCCCGAATTCTGCTCGTCCGCCTCCTCCGGGTATGCACCCAGGCATGGTGCGGCCGCCGATCCGCCCTCCCAACGGCGTGCCTGCTCCCGGAACACCGGGCGCTCCTGGTACTCCTGGCGCCCTTCCGCCTGGCGTTCGCCCTGGCATGCCGCAGCCGCACCCGCCAGCGGCGGTTCGGCCGCCTGTTCGACCTCAACAGGCCGCTCCGAGGCAAACGCTTGCTCAACAGCGTGCCGCCCAGCAAGCGGCAGATGGACCGCCAAAGCCATACTACATCTCGGAGCTCAAGGAGAACCCTACGCGCCCCGGCCACATTCTGTGCTCTGTGCCTATTCCTCCGTCAGGTGCTGGTCCGCGTAATCCGCCGTCGCAGATTCTTGGTCTCGACGGCAAGCTCTTCATCGGACCTCCGCCGCTCAAGCCGACAGCTACGTTTGCCACCATCATTCACCGCGCGCTCGTCAATCTGCCTCGAGGTCGAGGAACGCTCGGAGAGGTGTGCAACTGGGTAGCCGGCGAATGGGAATGGTTCCGTCTCAATCCTGAGGCAGGATGGCAGAACTCGATCCGTCACAACCTGTCTCTCAACAAGGCGTTCCTCAAGGTTCCCCGTATTCCCGAGGATGACCCCGAAAGCAAGGGAAGTGTGTGGATTTTGGATCCCGAGGAGGGACCATTGTTCGAGGAGAAGCAGCGCCGTGATGCGCTCAAATCCGAAGGCAAGGCTAAGAACGCCGAGGAAAAGCGCATGAAGGAGCGCCTGCGAGCCGAGGAGAGGGCTAGAAAGCAGCGCGAGCGTGAGATGGCGTTGGCCGAGGCGGCGAAGCATCAGCATCTCGCTGGCCGCATGCAGGCTCGGCCGATGGCCCGTCCCATACCAGCCGGCACTGCCCAGCCTCAGGTGGTCAGTGCGAACCGCGGTGTGCTGCAGCCAAAGGCCAAGATTATCGTCTCGATTCAGCCTGTCACTCCGGCGCTGCGTGCCAAGTCCGTTATCGACAAGACCGACTCGGCTGGCAACCCGCTTCCGTTCGTCTGCGACGGCACGAACCTCATCCTCGACCAGACGACGTTCGGCCACCTGACCTCCGACATTGTGGACAAGCTGCAGTTACTCGGTGCTGCAGGTGCCGTCGACGTGCTGTCCGCATGGGTGGTTAACAAGAACAAGCAGCAGGCGCAAAAGGCTGCCGCGGCCAAGGCCGCGGGTCAGAAGCCTGGCATGCCGGTCCGCCCTGGAGCTCCCGGCGCACGCCCTCCGCCTCCCAGGCCTGGCGCGCCTGGTACAGCCACTGTTCGCCCACCTGCCAAACCCGGAGCGAAACCCTTGCCTGGCCCGGCCCCGCCCGGAGCGAACCTTACGAAGGTCATTGGCATGATCGCCGAGGTGGCGAACGCGAGAGGCGACGTGAACACTGTCGGTCCCAACGCCGGCGCACTACTCCGTTACATCCGCGTCGTTGGTGTGGATATCGACCTGAGGGTCGCTGAGCGTATCTGGCAGACGGGCGTCGTTCCTCCGCTTCCGTTGAAGAAGCCAATGAACGGAAAGCCTGGTCAGCCTGGAGCTCGTCCGCCCGGCGCACGGCCTCCTGCCCCTGGCGCTGTCCGCCCTGGCCAGCCCGGTGTTCGTCCGCCAGGACAAGCTGTTCCTGGGCAACCTGGTGTTCGTCCGCCTGGCCAGCCTGGTGTCGTGCGGCCTCCTGCGCCGGGTGCACCAGGTGTCCGCCCCCCTGCTCCTGTCAATGGCGTGAGGCCGCCTCCGCCAGGCGCTGCACCGGCACCGGCACCCGCCCCCGCTGCCGCGCCTGTCGCTGGTGCCACGCCTGCACCGACACCGGCGGCGGCTCCCGCCACGCCAGCCT
>NW_014040855.1:235050-423061 GCF_000293215.1 Trichosporon asahii var. asahii CBS 2479 | reverse complement strand
GGCGGCTCCCGCCACGCCAGCCTCCGCCGCACCGGCACCCGCCCCCGCACCAGCGCAGCCCACCGCACCAGCCCCAGCTCCTGCGCCTGCGGTCACACCTGCACCTGCCACCACTCCTGTTCCTGCTCCAGCACCAGCGGCTACCCCGGCCCCCGCCCCCGCACCAGTTCCTGCACCCGCACCAGTTCCTGCACCCGCACCTGTTGCAGCACCAGCTCCAGCCCCCGCTGCGGCTCCTGACGCCTCGCTGAAGCGTAAGCTGGACGATGCTCCAGCTCCCCCTACAACTCCCGCTGCGCCGGCAGTTGCCACTGGCGAAGACCCTGCCGCCAAGAAACCGAGATTGGAAGGGTAGATGATTATAAGATTTGAGTAGCTTGTTGTATCCATGCATACACTCTGCATTATAATGACCACGAGGATGCATGTATTTGGTTCTGTCACGCCACCGGTCCGAAACGCAGGGTGTGTCACCGGTTGGCGGGAGCGGTGCCACGCGAAGCCCCGTCTGGGGCCGCTGCAATGACGAGGTTCCACCTGATCCGCATGACGTTTTTCGCCGTTCCACCATCCATCCCGCAAAAGTCCATCTCAATAGCCGGGTCAACAACAACTCGTCGCCATCGCTCCACCTCCCACCGCCGCCCGGCGGTATGCTGCTCGCGACGCACTCCCACAGAGCCTCTCGTAGGCTCCTAGTCGCCTCCATGTCTGTATCCCGTCCGTCTCCTGGGTCGACCACCCCGACGCCTCCGCAGACCAACACCGAGACCCGAACATCACAGTCCGCGTCATCAACGCCGCGCGCGTCTGTTGAGAAGCCTGACCTTGCCAAGCCGCTGTCGCCGTCGTCCGAGCCTCTGTCGTCGCTGCTGCAGGACGCGCTGTCCTCATCGTTACCACATGACAGTCCCAAGACACCCAGCCCGTCATCTACACCGCGCCCCTTCACACCTCCCAACAGCGTAACACCGCCCCCGAAGGCACACCATGCACCCGTGAACCGGTCGAAGCGGGCGCTGCCGTCGCACCAGCGGCCGCGTCTCGTGTCGCGCTTGTCGCGTTCATCCTCCACCACTGGAACGACGTACGCGAATGCCGAGGACGACAGCCACACGCGGGCCCGAGTGCACGACCATGCGCACGCCCACGAGCCGTCCAGTGCGACGATTAATGAAATCCAGCGCCGGCTTTCGTCGGGCGGTACGCCCCTCTCGCCAGGCACTAGCATGTGGGCGATGGATTACGCGCACCAGCACACGAGACTAGAGTCCTTCCCTGACCTGGACCCGAGGACGGGACTGCCCAAGTCGCCCGATATGAGGACGAGCGACGCACGGTTACAGATCCAGAGGACGATATCGGAGCTTTCGTCGCACGAGGGCGAGGTCGACGACGAGCCGCAGATGAGCCTGCCGCTCGTTGGGTCGGTGGCGCTGCCGCGATCGCCCTTCGACGTTGGACGGCGAGCGTTCAGCACTAGCGTGTCCGCGAGCCAGGATTTCAGCAAGGATATCAGCAAGTGGGCGAAGAACTGGCTGCCGGGCACATCGGTCAGCAAGGAGCACGTCGACTCGATCCTGAGCGAGGACGACCAGGCGCCGACAGCGGAGCAGGAGCAGGAGCACATCAACAAGAAATACGAGACGCCAAAGAACCCGCTCGTGTTCTGCCACGGATTGCTCGGGTTTGATGTGCTCGGCCCGCGCAACATTGCGCCGATGCAGATCTCTTACTGGCGCGGCGTGCGCGAAGTGCTGGAGAGCAACGGCGCCGAGGTCATGATCTGCCGTGTACCGGCGACGGCGAGCATCAAGGACCGCGCGACGATCCTGATGGAGCAGATCGAGAAGCAGTACGAGGGCCGCACCGTGAACCTGATCGGGCACTCGATGGGCGGCCTCGACTGCCGCTATCTGATCTCCGTGCTGAAGCCGACCAAGTTCAGCGTGTGCTCATTGACGACGATCTCGACCCCGCACCGCGGCAGTCCGTTTGCCGACTATGTCATTGACAATGTGATCGGGCGCGACCGTCTCCCGCAGCTGCTGGGCATGATGGAGTCGCTGAATCTGCCCAACTCGGGTGACGGCTCTGCGTTCGCGGCGCTCGGTACACGTGCAATGCGGGTCTTCAACACGGAAGTCATCGACGACCCGAACGTGCACTACTATTCGTGGGGTGCGTCGTGCGACCCGGGGCTCCTCGACACGTTCCGCTGGCCCCACAACGTCATCTACGCCAAGGAGGGCCCGAACGACGGTCTCGTGTCCGTCTACTCTGCCCGCTGGGGTGAGTACCGCGGCACGCTGCTCGGCGTGAATCACCTCGAGATGGTGGGCTGGGTCAACGCCATGAAGAACATGTTCTCCAACCTGACTGGCAACCCGGTCAGCTTTAAACCTGGAACTTTCTACCTTGAGATTGTAAGTTGTCAACTTGTGTCTGAACTAACGCCAGTCCGATTATTTGGCCGCACAGGGCTTTTAGACTATAGACCGATCATGTATGCTATTTAGGACCTGCTATCTCCCCACCTGCACTCTTGGCGTGAGTCACCCGATTCCAAGCAACCGAGACCCAGATTGATCCGAGATTCCGGTGGGTTCGGTCGCAGCGGGCAGCGGGCAGGGCTCACGTCGTACTCTGGCGCGTGATCAGCCCCACGTACGACAGTCTGGACCTGTGGCTGCGCCTAGCTGTTATTGCTCCGCGACAGCCCGAAGTAGTGGTCAGCAGACCCAATGACATTGCTTTATCCGTGGAATTCTAGATCTTATCGTGATGGCCGCTCTCGGCATCCTGGGGTCAGAGTGAGCCCAACATGGGCCCAACCCACGTGCAGAGTGGCACTTTTATTACAGCTTAGCGCCTGACAACGCCGCACATGATCACGAGCCGCTCGCAAGCGAGCGCGGAGCAGCATAAACACAGCGCGACCATGCGTGTATGACATCGTTCAGGAACACGGGCAGTGGGCAATGATTGCCTAGCGAGGCGACTGACCTTGTGGCCCTTGGACCCCACCACAGCGTGTTTCCGCTCCGGGTCCAGCTGCCGTCCCACTACTGCCCAAAGTGTTCTGGAGCCGGACCCAGTGTTGGAGCGCAGCTTAGCGCAGTTCCCGGTCGCGTCTCGTTCGCGAGCACCGGGAAAATCAACATGCATCCAGACGAACGGGTATAACTATCTGCAATGCTTCGATGGATGCTTCACCCGCCGACTCCCACCTGCATACACCCCTCACCATGACCCACGACCATATGGGCTCCGCCCTCGGACCAACTTTGACCGACGAGGAGAAGGGCCGTACCTCCCACCACGAGCACCGGGCCATGCACGGGGTCCCCGAGGGGCTCCCGGCGTACGACGAGAAGCAGCGCCAAGCCGAGGTCCTCCACGAGGTCGGCGAAGTGGCCGCTGTCGGCGAAGTTGCGACGGATGCTTACGGTGTGTTTGGGTGGAGTCGTGGCTGACGAACAGGCCGGCCCATCGTCCAGTTCGATCCACAGGCGGAGAAACGCCTTGTGCGCAAGCTCGACTTGTTCACCGTGCCAACTGTGGCCCTGCTGTAT
Organism: Trichosporon asahii var. asahii CBS 2479; assembly: GCF_000293215.1. Classification (NCBI taxonomy): domain Eukaryota; kingdom Fungi; phylum Basidiomycota; class Tremellomycetes; order Trichosporonales; family Trichosporonaceae; genus Trichosporon; species Trichosporon asahii. The sequence goes on along the minus strand of NW_014040855.1, from coordinate 419,486 downwards.
CTGTTCACCTTTATCGACGTGCGTCTGACTGGGGGAGATGAGTGGAAGGTGGCGAAAACTGACCGCAGCGAACCAACATTGGCAACGCTCGTCTCGCCAACTTTGAGACGGACCTGCATCTCAAGGGCGTCGACTACAATGCAATCCTCTCTGTGTTCTACGTTTCCTACATCCTGTTCGAGATCCCTTCGAACATTATGTGCAAGATTGTTGGGCCCGGTCGCTGGCTGCCGTTGATGACGTTCGGGTTTGGTGTAAGTCGTCCCTGCGCCACAGGGCATCGTGCGCCACACAGTCTCTGACCCCAGATCATCTCCCTCTGTACCGCGTTCATCACCAACTACTCGTCGGCGTGCGGCGTGCGCTTCCTGCTTGGCATCTTTGAGGCTGGATTGCTCCCCGGCATCTCGTACTACTTTACGCGATGGTACCGCAAGTCTGAACTTGCGTTCCGCATCTCGTTGTACATCTGCACGTCGCCCCTCGGTGGAGCCTTCTCGGGCCTGCTTGCGAGCGGTATCCTCAAGATTGACCACATCGGGAGCCTGCACAGCTGGAGGAACCTCTTCCTCGTCGAGGGAATCATCACGATCGGCTTGGGTATTATTTCCTTCTTTACGTTGACCGACCGCCCGGAGACGGCGCGCTGGCTCAACCCCGAGGAGAAGGCGCTCGCTGTTGCGCGCATCAAGTCTGAGAATGTCGGTACGAAGACTGTGCTCGACAAGATCGATAAGCGCAAGCTTATCCTCGGTATCTTCAACCCGAACACGGTCGTTTGCGCGTGGATCTTCCTCCTTGACAACATCACAGCGCAGTCCATGGCCTTCTTCCTCCCGACCATCGTGTCCACAATCTACCCCAACAACTCGGTCGTCAGCAAGCAGCTGCACGCCGTTCCGCCCTTCGTAGTCGGCGCCGCCGTCGTCGTTATCTCCAACTTCTTCGCGTGGAAGCTCAACAAGCGCCTCGTCGTCATGATGATCCTCGCTCCCCTGCCCATCGTCGGCTACATCATGTTCCTGGCTAGCGAAGACCCGCACGTCCGCTACGGCGCGACGTTCATCATTGCCGCAGGCTCCTTCCCCTTTGGAGCGCTGTGCCCCTCGCAGTCTGCCGCCAACACGCTCTCCGACAGCGCACGTTCTGCCGGTATCGGTCTCGTCATGGTCGCGGGTAACATTGGCGGTCTCATCGCCACCTGGGCTTTCCCCAAGTACGACGGGCCGAACTATCCGTAAGTCTAATGCTTTGCAGAGCTGACGATAAGCATCGGCAACGGGCTCAACCTGGCTACCAACGCGCTCCTCTTCCTGTCCTGCGTCCTCCTCTACTTCTGGCTCAAGTGGGACAACCGCCGCCGCGACCGCGTGGACATGGACGAGGCGCTCGCCGATGTCGCCCACATTGCCCCCGAGGACCTCGACTACAAGCACCCCGCGTTCCGTTGGCGATATTAGTGGGGCCCGCAAGCATTCCCGTAATTGTAATGTCAGTAGTCGTTGTTCAGAAGCCCGAATGCACGAGCCATGAGAAGCGAAGAGTGGGATGCTTCGCGATATCAGCGGAGGACACATCGACAGCGGCGCAGACAGCCACTGTCACCCCAGATCTACCCCGGGCACATGTGCAGCGTTCGTTCGAGAAGCCAGCCAAGCGGGCGCCAAAAGTCGCCGGAACCAACCTCCACAACCTGGGGTCACTATGACGACACTCGTCCCCGACTTTTCGCCGTCACAACATCTTCCACCATGTTCTCCGTCCTCCGTTCGACCCGCCTTTCGACCCGCCTCGTCGCCCGTCCCCTCGTGCAGCGCGCCCCGCGCGCCGTTGCGTCCCTGCACGCGTCCGCCCGCGTCCGCGCGGCCGCGGACCCGTTCAACGACCCGCAGATCATCGAGATGCGCGCCAAGATCCAGAACCACGAGGGCACCAAGGCTGCGATCCAGAAGCTGGGCGAGCTCATGCAGGCCAAGGGTGAGTCGCGCGCAGGACAAGGATGTACCGCAATGACCAGTCCAGCTGGGCCCCTCAGGGCATAGCTGACCCCAGGCGTCGACATCTCCAAGCCGCCCTCGGCGATGCAGATGATGAAGCTCGGCATGGACCCCGAGATCCGCGAGGCGGGCCAGAACGTGAGCTACCGCGACGCCTTCATAAGCTGACCCCAGCTCATGCTGCAGATGCAGGAGGCCGGTGTGAACCTGACGCCCGAGGTGAGTACGACTATAGCTGGGGGTTGACTTGCCGAAGCTAACGGCAGCTTGCGTCCCAGGTCTTCTCCAAGATCAGGGAGCAGGAGGAGGGCAACGACAACGACAAGAAGTAGAGTATGTATCGCGGGCTAAGGCCCATATGTATCCTTGGATCTTGCTGCTGCATCTCCATCTGGGTCTAACTTTTGGCGAGTGCCGAATGTCGAAGTGGAGTGCGAGTCACTTTCCCACGCTCGCCTCAGGTGACTGGACTGTCATGACGAGTGTTGTTTTGAAGCGCGTCGAGGCCTCCACTCTACACCTCACCATGGCGTCGCCCGCCGAAGTGCTTCGCGCCCTGCGAGCACACCTCGACCCGAACCCGCTCGTGCAGCTGCTTCCGACGGCGCTGCAGCTCTTCTCGCACGTCGCGCTGCTGGCCGAGGTGGTCCGGAGCGAAGCACTAGTCGCGCTGGGACACTACGAGTCGGGCAAGGGCGCGCTGCGTGCGGCGGACGTGCGGCTGCTGAACGCGTGTGTGACTCCGCTCTGGGACGAGCTGTACCGCCTCTCCCTAGACGTTCGACGCGCAGTAAGCTACTACTCCGTTGTGCCTAGCTGACATCAGCACGTCGCGCGATCACTGCAGAACTACGCGTTATCGAAGCGGAAACAGGACCTCGAGCGGATCCGACTCATGGTGCAGAGCTACTTCCCCGATGTTCCCCCGGGAAAGGAGGGCGTCAAGGTCATCACGGGGAGCAGGCTGCTGTACATTCGCTGCATGAGGGAGGACGACATTCCGCTGCTGGCCGAGTATCGCGCCGAGGCGCTGCGCTGGCTGGACGATCCGGGGTGAGCTCAGATACCCGGAAGAGCTGACCCCAGAGACGACCTCGAGTGCAGCGAGACGCTGAATGAGCTTACGGCGCGTATGCTCGACCGCGCCGAACGCGTCGTCGGCAATGCGACCGCCCTCGAGAACTTATTCGGCGGCTCCCGGCCAGCTCGACGCGTAAGTTGCCATGCTGTCTCGAGCTGACATCAGGAATCACTCCCATCATCAACTCGTAGCAAGCCGAAACGACCACGACACACCGAACCTGTATTATCACACTAAATGTACCAAAGTAATAGCATAGACTGAAGAGCTACAAAAGGAAAGCTACATCAGGTAATGTCCGATTAGTTGCCACGGGTGAGGACCTGGGCAATGGTGTCCTGGATACCGTTCAGGGTGCCCATGTTCTTGAGGACAATGTTGAGGGTGGGGTAGATGGCGTTGTTGATGGCCTTGACCTGGTCCTGGGACAGGTTGCCGGGGACCTTGTTGGGGATGAACTCGCTGATGTCGTTGGCGTTGGGGATCTGCTTGCCGCTGAAGAAGGCGGCGACGAGGGTCTGGATCAGCTGGATGGTGTACTTGGTCTGCTCCTCGTTGAGGCCGAGGTTGAGCTTGCCGAGCGTAGAGCGGAGGTTCTGCTCGGACAGCTCGGTGGGGAAGCCGGACACCTTGATCGCAATGTCGGCAGAGGCACCGCCGCCCTCGGCCTTGACGGAGGCGGCGGCAGATTTGGGCGAGGTCGACGAGCCAACGCGGAAGAGGTTGCCGAGGAGCGAGCCAGTGCCAGTGTTGGAGCTCGAGCCCGAGTTCTGGAACAGGCCGCCGATGAAGGGCAGGTTGGTGGCCGAGGGGCTGTCGGAGGGCTTGTTGCCGCCGTTGAACATGCCCGAGATGCCGTTGAACAGGCCCGACAGGATGCCACCCTGCTGCTGGCCCTGCTTAGCCTGCTGAGCCTGCTGGTGCTGCTGCTGGGGGGTCAGCTGGCCCTGCTGGCCCTGCTGGGCGTTCTGCGCCTGCTGCTGGACACCCTGCCACAGGCCCGAGGCGCCCTGCACGCCCTGCTGCAGGTCCTGGCGCGTGCCAGTGAACTGGAAGTTGCCGTTGAGGGCGGACATGACGCCGTCAATGACGTGCGAGAGGGGAGTGGTCACAATCCCGGTGGGGTCCTCGAGCATCGACTCGCCGGGGGCGACCGGCGCCGCGGCGGCGCTCGACGCGAGCGCAATAAGAATGGCAGAAGAGAGTTTCATTGTAACTGCGGTGAGCTGGAGCAGTCAGTTAGGCTTACGGAACGTGGGGTGGCGGAGCCGGGAAAGATGAAGAGGGAGGCGAAGGAGAGCTGGTGAGGAGTAGTGACACTGCCTCTCTCCTTTATACTCGACAATGACTGCCGCGAGACTCCAAGGCAACCCAACATCTCAGCTCCGCATCCCTTCAGCAGATCACCCGCACAGACCCTAGTCGTCACCGAATGTCGCGGGCGTGATCCCGACCCGGTACCATCTCCGTAGCGCGCAGATGGAGCAATTCACTCGCCATCGCCTGGCAACCAGGAGGTCCTCACGTCGTCGCGCCAGAGTAACATGCTGGAATGGATTGCGTGCATGCGTCCACTAGTTCAGGACCGCATCCGGGCGTGGGTTGCGGAACGGCAGCTAGGCCCGGAGCAGTACGCAGCGACCTTGTCATCGACCTAGGCGTGAGTCAAGTGGGTGTCAGTATCGGGGTTCGGGAGGTTAGTCGCGGTACGAGTGGTGTGCCGGTGAATGTGGTGTTTGTCGGAACGGGTTGCTGGATGAATGGCTTCATTAAGGACGCTCATGTGCGGACGAATCAGATTCCGGCGACAGGGCGCACGTACTGCTCCTCCACCGACGTTCGGACCCTTATCGCAGGGACGCGGACGATCAGTAGCCTGTTTCATGTTGCACATGCCCGAGAAAGGTGCATGCCGGTCTCGCCGAGCTGGTCAACAGCATCCTTGCGCACGCCATGCACGCCACCGCCGAGCCACGGGATGCGGAACAGATGTTCCACTCGCTCGTCGTACGCATACCCACATGTGACGGCAGTCTGACAGTCCGCTAGCTGGGAATCCACTGATACACGCGCAGGCACCGTCTGATTAACCGTAACGTGTATCAAGGACCAGTCTTCCTCGGGCAGACTGCAGAGCATTCTTCGCCAGCCTGTTGGGTCCCTCTCCATGCAACGGCGCCATGACTACGCGGGGCCATCCGAGCATCCAGCCTGCCCCTCGCCGTGGATCTCGCCAAGACCGCCGAACCACGACGCCTGCATCACGCGGTCCAAGACTTTTCGGCCGTTCGGTCGCCGGAGGATTCTTGAACCACGCGCAACGCGACAACGCAAGCCCTGAGCTTGTCCAACCTTCGCGTTCCGACAAAGATGATTCCGGCGCACCACAATCGCACTACACTCGCACTCCAGCGGCTTCAGGGCGATATCTGAAGATCACCAGAGCGTCTGTGTAACGTAAATCTGTTCCGGTGCGCGTCCCCGAGAACTTACCACGCGCCGGACCGCAGACTCCCCTCCGCCGGGGCATCTAAGCGCACTAGACCTCTCCGCGGCTCGTGACTGACGGTGCTTAGGCCGGCGGATTGCGAGGCTGGGTGATATCACCCCAAACCGGGCACATCTGGAGTGCACACCATGTGGACGAGACACGTTCACAACGCCTAACTCCAGTGACCTCAAGAGGCGGAGCACCGCCTCGTGCGGTTCGGTCCGACGCGGGTCACACCTGCTTCGCGGAAACCAGCGCAGAGTCCATATCTCGCATCACCAAGGCCCATTATAATATCTACTTGTCAACAATAGGGTACTCCTTGTACCCGTCCTCCTTCCTCACGTGCGTCGTCCCGCCGAGCTCCTTCCAGCAAAAGTCCATGATGCGGCCGACCTCGTGCTCGTAGCTGGACTTGGCCGGCTGGCCGTTGATGGTGCCCCCGAGCCGGTCGATGCCGCCCTGCACGTGCCACTGGTACAGCGCATGCACTGTGAGTTCCGCAAAGTTCTCGCCATGGTTGGCATTGGCGTACTCTGTCACAGCGGCCCAGTCCTCGTTGAACGCCTCGCGCCAGATGGGCGTGTCGCGGCACTTGTCCCACGCCTTCTTTTTGCCGGGGAAAGCGCACCATGTGTCCAGCTCGTGCCCGAGTTCGTGAATGAAGCCCTGCATGCCAATGTCGCTGAAGTAGGCGACATTGTCGTTTGACGCAATGCCCGACGCGCCCGTGCCGGGGATGGCCATCACGTGCCGCGCGTTCGTGCGCAGGAACCCGGGCGCCTTGCCGTACCAGTCAATCAGCTTGTCGAGCGACATCTTAGCTTTAGGGTGGTGGCACAGGGCATACACAATGTCACTGTCGTTGTACTCGACGTCGACGACCGTGATGTCCTTCGTGTTGAGCTTGTGGGCGCGCACGACGTCGGCACACCCCTTGGGGATCTTGTTGGCGCGTGCACCGGACCAGACCGTCACCTTCTTGGTGCGCGAGGGAAGTGCCGCGACCAGGTCGAGGCCCAGGCGCCGCGAGTCGGGATACTTGATGACTGGCCGGTGGAGTTCGCCGGCCAGGGCGCAGGTAGCGTACAGAAGAGCGACGAGGAGCGCGATCATGGTGTCTAGGGAGGGCCAGGGGAAGGTCGACGAGTCGCTTATATGCTTTCCAGTGTGGCCTGCTAAAAACACTCGCGACCAGGTCCCCCCAAACCTCTCCTTCGAGCGGAGCAACCCTCAAACATGCTTATTGCTTGTGTCCCGATGAAGCATATCGGTGCTTCGTCGCGATGGTGGAGCACTCTGTTTCCTCGTGTTGTCGTCGAGTGACGTCGTCCCTTGCACAGCATACGACATAACCAGCAGCAGTCACAAGACCTTATATCGTTCCCGTCGTAGACACGACGGGCACACGAGACCGTTAACGATCAAGGCGGTGCCCGGCGCACCAATCTCGCATCGGCGGGCATCGCAGAACACCGCGTCTGGCCGGCCCGAGATTGAAGGCACAGAGCTTATCGGTGCCCTGAGCCGAGGCGGTCGGGCGAGTTTTCTCGAGTTTTCGTGATTACCTCGTGACATCCGGTTTCGGCATTGCAGTGTTGTTTCGGACTCAAGAGTGCTGTTTGGGACTCAAGTCAGCGCTTGAGGGCTGCATGGCTGCGTAGATACGTCCATGGGCGTGCGGAGTTGCTCATGTCCTCGGTAGGAGGGAGCTCCTAATAGGCGACTCGGGTTCGGTGTCCAGGCATATTCGCCATGGTCGCACCTCGACATGCAATTGAACTAAACGGATTACCTGTTCGAGGGAGGGTATGCAGCAAGCACTTCGCGGTCCGTAAGACGAGTCACGACGGCCTGCAAGGCATGCAGCAACAGGGGTCGGCCCGACGCACCGCATCTCGGGTCAGTCTGACGTAGCAACCTTAATTGAAGCAACAGCAGATGTGGAGGCAACCCGAAGTAGAAGGGTGGAGGTGATTAAGCGCATCGAGCACCAGCTGTTCATTCATCTTCCTCGCTTCGGATGAAATACATTTCTCTAACCATCAGTGGTGCTGAGCCATTATACCGTGGAGGCAGGCTCCTGGTCCATCGATCCTCCATCCGGTTCCACCTCGAGATAAACAAATCCGAGCCCCCTCGCTCAAGCCCCATGTGACATCTCTGCGAGTTGTGCGGCTTTATCGTACGCTCTCACCACTCCTCCTCCCCTTCTTCCATGATCCTGTCGTGGCAAGAGCTACAACAGCCATAGGGATCCTGCTCATTGTCCTCGGCGTGCCCGGCGTCGCAAGGATCATCCCAAAGCCCAATATCGGGCTCACCGCGCTGCAAAGGAATGTCAGAGAATTTCATCTTCCACCAGCGAGAGTGCGCCCACTTCCTGTCGTCCGGCCCTGTGACGCTGAAGGGTTGCACGAGGTGGATAGATCTTGACGTCTGTAATGAGCTTATGAGCGAGTAAGCAACGGCACAACTCACTTGTGCGGGCGTCCAGTCGCGGCGCGGATCGAGGCAGTGCTCGAACGTCACTTGGCCCCTGTCGCTGATTTTTGCGCGCAGGGGAATGTCGACGAGACCGGTCGTCAGGCTCTCTGTAGGCACTGCGAAGCCGCCAGACCAAAATGGCGTGATCCACACGTAGTCGTCGTCCCCGGCGGGCGTCACTTCCTTTGCTTTCTCAGCAGGGGCCGACTGGCCGCTACCAGCGTTGGCCGCCTCGTCGCTTACAGGGACAGTCGCGATACGCAAGGTAACCCAGCCGCCCGGGTCCCGGCAGACAATGTGGCGATCCTTGAGGTAGCCGTTCTGAACCTCGTGGAGACGCATGACTATTCCACTGCAGTGGAATGGGCGAATCCACACCTTCTCGCCCCGCTGGCCTGGTGTGCGGGCGGTGATGGGAGGGGCCGGGACGAACTGGTCGGAGTCTGGTGATGCGGGGGTCGCAACACATGGGGAGTGGTCTGGCGAGAATGGCTCAGTGTGAGCAACAGCCTGGACAGTTCTCGATGACATTATGAGGGGCGGAGTGATGGTGGAGACTGAGCTGCCCAGCGAGTGCGATGCTTCTATGACCGCAAGGAGTTATCGTCGCGCTCTGTATTCGGTTCCCTCCTCGATCAACAGATCCCACGTCGGCCGGGACCGATGACGGCAACCACGTACCTTGGCTCTACCCTGGGAAATCCCGCGAAAGGGGCGCATCCCATGCATGAACATTGTGTTCAGAAACGAGTCTCGACGGGTGTACGGGTGGACCTCGAAAGTGGAGGTGGAGGCGGGGCACCGGAACCAATGACTGCAGGCCACGGTTAGTGCGACTGGGGGGCTGCTCACTGGCCTCAGCGCTGTCAAGGGCCTCGAGGGCACCATTCGAGGCCTCCTTGCCTCTCTCCACCTGGATGGTCCTTTGGGAGGTCTTGTCTCTACTCTCCTTGCCGTCATTGACAACCTGCTCGGTGGCCTTGGCCTCGGGGGCCTCCTGTCCGGCGTTGGTCTCTAAGTCGGCCTCCATTCATTAGCGTAGTAACATCCACGGCTCGTCTCTCATCGGGCAGTGTGACACGTCTTGAGTGCATGACGCGCACTCTGAGTGCGCCCAGGCGAAGGCGCTCCGGCAGTGAGATCAAAACTGCGTCCGCCTACGGCGTTCACCTCACCGGTAGGGTGGTGGGTATTGGTGGCAGCTAACTGGGACGCGTGCTCTAGATGTTGAGCACAGACACGGATGTCTGAGCCTGGAGGGAGAGGGGACGGAGATGGGCGGCATGGTGGATTGCGGAAGGCCTGCTGGAGAAGGGCTGACGTGACGGCTGGTGCGATGGTGGGAGGGTGGAAGAAAGGCCTTGCGGAGAGGTGGGCGAAAGGGTAGGCGGAGGGTCTGGTGAGGCGGAGGGTCTGATGAAAAGGCTGGTGGTAAGCTGAACGAATGGTCCAGTATTCGTGGTCGTACATCCACGGCTCGTCTCTCATCGGGCAGTGTGACACGTCTTGAGTGCATGACGCGCACTCTGAGTGCGCCCAGGCGAAGGCGCTCCGGCAGTGAGATCAAAACTGCGTCCGCCTACGGCGTTCACCTCACCTTCCTCGCCCGCCTGTCAGAGCAGCCACGGTGGACTCAAACGGGTGGAAGTGAGGTGGAGGTGAACGCGGAGCCCCAGTTCTCTGACTGTCCAGCCAGTTCTGAAGTCAATCAAGTCGCAAGGGTGTGCGCCCTCCGTGCCCTCCATACCAACGTGAATCCGGCATCAGAAAGCGCCTTGAACACAGGAGACTCTGGCCGAAGCCCTCGAGTAGTCTATGAACTCCGCCCACTTACCGAATGATCGCACCTGGGAACCTGCCATTGGCGTGGTCACCCAGACACCAGGTTAGTCACCTCTTCGTGCAGCTACCACAAGCCGATGCACCCAGCTCACCTTCCCCTTCCTTTTCATCTTTGCTTCTCTCTCAGCAACTACTGGTCTGTTCAAGGTAATCCGGATGAAAGATCACGCTGACTTGCAGTTGAGCACCCAGCGGCATGACACGCCCACCGAAGTCGGCTGAGTCTCCTCTCACCGATTCGTCTGGTGGCGGGCCTCATAACCACCGGGCCTTCCCCGCTCAGCACACGACCCTTCCTTCTACCTCACAGGCAGTCAGCAACATGAGCAACCTGCCTAAGCATCAAGGCAGCCCCCGCATCTCTCAAGACCGCTACTCCATGCCTTCACCCGAGGTTCAAGCACTGCGCAACGAGATCTCGCCGGACTCTCCCGGCCCCAATACAGATCAGTTCTCATTGACAGTTCGAGACCTGCACCACAGTGACGAGTCGAACCAGATCATCGCAGCTGGGGAATTGAGCCAGTGGAAGCGTATGAACCGTGACCTTCCTGAGGGCCTCAGCGATGTGCACGCTCCCCAGCCTGCAACCATGGGTGACGCCGTCCAGCAAGTTGCTCCCCGCCCCTCCCCCAAGTCGTCGTCAACAATCAGAAAGCCCGACGGCCCCTTCACATCGTCTGCGCCCACTTCCGGCATCGGGTCCGTTTCTGCTCAACCAGACGCCGAAGTTCCTAAGATGACAATTAACACGCCTCAAGGACCTAGAACTTTCGTTTCTTACACGCCGGGTCCTCCGAGCGACACATCGGATGATGTAACCGATACCGAAGCCATGGAGGATCTTCTGAACCCTGATGTTCCCAAGATGACAATTAACACGCCTCAAGGTCCTAGGACTTTTGTCTCTGTCAGGCCACGTCCTCCGAGAAACGAATCACGAGGTTCGACTCCGGCTCGTGGTACAGCTCCCCTTCGTCCCCTCATCATGCGCCGACCCCCGGGGGGATTCCAGCCCATCGTGGCTCGGCGTGTTCGGGTATTTCAAGACTCCCCATACTCCTATGAGCCCGTCGACGAGCGCTGGAACGAGTACATCGAGAGTCCGTCACGCTCTGTCCCTGACGGAGTGCGCGTGGCACCGTCGCCTTCAAGTTCCCCGGATCCCCTCGCTGGTCAGCAAGCTGCAACTTTATCACCTCACTCGCCCTCTGATTCTTTCCTTGACTCTAGCACACCGATCCAAGACCGTTCGAAAGAGCTGGAGGCTGAGCCCGCCCTTCCTCCCGGCAGTTTGAGCGGCCCTCGCACGAAGATCTCGCAATCCATTCAGCGGCCCGTTAAGCCTCGGCCCAGATCGAAGTAGGGTCAGAGATCCCAGCCGTCTCAGTCCGGAGCTAGAGACGGAGGTTCCTATGAAGCAAGCCAAGTAACTCAACCCAAGCCAGCCGAGGTGCCGATCATTGACGCTGAGAAGTCAGAGGGCTTGCAGCGCGGTCCTGCGCGGAACCATCAGAGGTGAGCTGTTACCGCCTGGTGCCGGCCTGATCTCCGCCTCATCAGTCTGCCAACATCTGTGCTTACGCTCGCCAATCGATATTGAGATTTAAGCTCCAAAGCTTCCCGTTTCATCCCAATATCATTTCCCCTCATGTGTACTCCACGTCTCTCGCATCTCGTCTAGGTAAACCTTTCCCTCGACTCCCCTTCGATACCCTCGCCCCAGACGGGTTCCTGTTTGTATCGATCATCGCCCCTCGCGACCGCTCCGCTCATTTACTCCTCGCTCATGACAACATCACTACACGCCTCGAATAGACGAGGTCAAGCCAAGCCAAGCCATAGCTGTGACATACATGCATGAAGCGTAGCGGTACAACGGACCTCTCGAAGTGGACCTCAGAGGTGGAGGTGGAGGTGGAGCCCCAGCACTCAGCAATTCCGAGGTAAGCAACTATGTCTCGACGGCGGGCGAGAAGTTGAAGTTGACAAAAGATCAGTGACGACGTGCAAACTGACGTGCAAACTGACGAGCAAACTGGCGAGCAAACTGACGAGCAAACTGACGAGCAAGACGTGCACTTCGTGCTCACAACAGAGGAGCTCTGAAGACCACATGTTTGTTCTTGACGCCGTAGGACCTCAGGAGTAATACCCGTCTTCTGGAGCCGCCTCCCGCGCGTCGCCGTCTCGGCGAAGGACCGAAAATGCTCGAGAAGGTCTGACAGCTTTCGGCTCACTGATGGCCCCAACTCATCACCTCTCTTCTAACACCTACTCTCACATCTCGAAAGTCGCCATATCGGCGAAGGGCTGATTGAGCTCTAAGAATCGTCCTAGCATCTGAACACTCACGCCAAAGTCATTCTCTCACCGTGTGAAACAAGCCCACATCAGGCCAGAGCAACACGCGGCAAGTATTCTTGGTGTGCTGGAGAGTATCTTGGCCGTTGTCAAGTGTACGCGCGTACCGCCCCGAGAAGGCAGGTCTGCACGAGCGCAGTCGCGAGAGCGATGTACCCGATATACCTTCCTGCTCGAACTCCGGAAGTCAGTCCGAGTCAGTGCCACTGTCTCTTCCGACTTTACGCGTGGTCCTGCCCTCGCCAACGCCAACGAGGTCAGTGACATTCACACCAGGCGCGGCGTTACCCCCGCAGACTCTGCATTATTAGGGGGACAAGAGCCTATATAGTCAGCCTAGACTGCGGGAGAGAACTCGACTGTCTGAGCTGAAGGTGAGACGGATGCGGAGCTTGTCGCTGCGTTTGCCAGGATAGGTCGGAATTGCACCGGTAGGGTGGTGGGTATTGGTGGCAGCTAACTGGGACGCGTGCTCTAGATGTTGAGCACAGACACGGATGTCTGAGCCTGGAGGGAGAGGGGACGGAGATGGGCGGCATGGTGGATTGCGGAAGGCCTGCTGGAGAAGGGCTGACGTGACGGCTGGTGCGATGGTGGGAGGGTGGAAGAAAGGCCTTGCGGAGAGGTGGGCGAAAGGGTAGGCGGAGGGTCTGGTGAGGCGGAGGGTCTGATGAAAAGGCTGGTGGTAAGCTGAACGAATGGTCCAGTATTCGTGGTCGTACTGTAGGTCACACATTGAAACACGCCTCTGAGCAGTTGATGCTGCAGCGGCACTGCAGAAGCCAGGCTGGTCTGGAGAACAAAGAAGCAGGAGCAGAGGTGAGGATGCATGCTTGAGAGTCTATGGTGAGTTTCCCAAGCCGCTGCTTGAAGGCGGGCGCCACCGTGGCCCTTAGCACATCGACTCTTTAGGCTGGGAGGGTGAGCCAAGGTGTTATGATGAGGAATCGGCGTCAAACCTCACCTGGACCTTATCCTCCGATGACCACTTCCTGGGCGCCTGGGCTGCACAGCAACCCGCTAAGGTGCTGCGTTAGTCAATGAGCTGGGAGCAATCTTCAACGTCGCGTCTGGGCGGCTGACTATGGCTGCTTGGAACGTTGCGCCACTGACGTGCACTGGAGTCCACTGACCAGACTGAGCTAGGGACTGTGACCTGCCCCCACCACAGCTAAATCACCAAGGGCAATCTACCATGCTCGCACCGCACGCCAGCAAGTGGACAGTTCATACTGCAGCAAAGCCCAAACGACAGTGCACTATGCGCCCAGCCCACCAGGCCAGATCTGCACCCCACCGTCCTCTCCCAAGTCTGACCGCTGTGGCGCTCAAGGACACCCACTGCGCTCAAGGACACTCACCGGCAGTCAGCCAACAGAGCCGCAATGGAGCCATTGTCGCCCCAGTACCACCTGAGCCGCCACTCACTTGTTGACCTCACCCACCCCGTCCACCAGAGACAACTCCAGCACCCTTACTCTCGACACACCATGAGGCACCTCATACAGCTGGTTATTATCACCGTGCCTCCATGGCCGCCTCCATCATCAAAGCAGAGTGTTGAGCGTGTCACACACTAGGTGTTGAACCCCTCTAGTGCGAAGATATCTACTTCAGTCAGTCAAGTGCAGCTGCAGACTCCGATGGTTAAACATGGACAACTTAACATTATTAGTTTGTACGGAAAAGAGGCTACTACGCTAATGAAATGGAGGCCGACTTAGAGACCAACGCCGGACAGGAGGCCCCCGAGGCCAAGGCCACCGAGCAGGTTGTCAATGACGGCAAGGAGAGTAGAGACAAGACCTCCCAAAGGACCATCCAGGTGGAGAGAGGCAAGGAGGCCTCGAATGGTGCCCTCGAGGCCCTTGACAGCGCTGAGGCCAGTGAGCAGCCCCCCAGTCGCACCAACGACGGCCTGCTGGGCATCAGCAACAGCCTTGTCAGCGCCACCGGCGGCACCGGTCACGGCGCTCAAGAGCGTGTCCACGGTGGTCAGGAGGGGGCCGAGAAGGCCTGAAAGCGCAGAAGTGTCGATACCGGCAGCCTTACCCTGACCGACGGCTCCGGTGACGGCGTTGATCTTGTCGGTGAGCTGCTTCAGGTCCGCCGCGCCGAGAGCCTTGCCGCCGGTGAGCCCGCTGATGAGACCATTCAGGAGCTGCAGCAATTCGTTCAGAAGACCCGAGAGAGGCCCAAGACCAGCAAGGTTGAGCGAGTTGATGTCGATGGGCAGAGGCAGGGCGCGCTTGACGGGCAGGCCGCCGGCGAGGGCGCCCTCAACCGCCTGCAGCACCTGAGAGACAACACCCTGGTTGGCGAGAACGCCATTGAGAGCTTGCTCAAGGGAAGCGGTGAGGCCGTTGGTGTCGGGGAGACCAGTGGGGCCGAGGGGAAGGCCGGCGAGGACACGGTTGATGGTCTCAATGGTCTGGTGGACAACGCTATCATCCTGACCGGCGAGGATGGGGAGAACCTTCTGGTCGACACCGGCGATGAGGTTGTGGAGGAGGTCGGAGATGGGGCCGGTGATGCCGGCGAGGGCACCAGTGACGGGGTCGAGGAGGCCGCCGAGGGCACCGAGGCCACCAGCAGCGCCGTTGACGGCACCAGTGGCAGAGCCGACAGCGCCGGTGACGGGGTCGAGGAGGCCACGAGCAGCGGGCTCGGGCTGGACGGCCGGGGCGGCAGTGGCGACGGCGGCGAGAACGAGGAAGAGAGCGGAAACCTTCATTGTGAAACTGCTGTTAGCGGAGAAGGCGGCGGTTGACTCACTGTAGTGTTTGGAGATTAAGGAGAGTTTGCGAAGGCGGTAGTAGCTAAGAGAGGAGAAGAGTGGTTGTTGATGGTGAGAGAAGACGAGGGAAGAGCGGCTTTTATGCCTGGGTGAGAGCGATTCTCGTGCAGACGAACGGAACGTCCATTGCGTTTCCATTCGCTGCAGATGTCGGGTTGTCTTCCGCCTACGCTTCCAGAAGCCAGGAAAGGGGGTCAGGAGTCCGTAGAAGGAGCAGGAGGGAAGGCGAAGCTGGAGAGCGTCTCCCGAGCAGCGAGGAGGCCTTGGGCTGCGGAGAGTCTTCCGAGGAGCGGCTCGAGAAGCTGCAAATAGCCACTAGCCTGACGCCATACCGGTTCCAGGAACAAAACAGACGACGTGAGGTGTTTGTTGACGAGGGATTGGTGACGGAGGAGGCGAGGGGCGCAGGGGTGGCCTGCGGTGTGAGTCTCTGAGACAGTGCCCGTGCTCGCTGCCCTCTTCTGCCGCACACCTGCTACGCATGCTACGATCAGGGAGGTCCCCAGATTGAGTGATGCATCGTGACTAGAAAGGATTAGGATGAAAGCTTGAAAGCTTGAAAGGTAACCTCGAGCCACACTCTCCACCAGGATCCTCCAAGATCTCTTTATCTCTTTACCGAGTCACTAGCGCTAGGATTCCGGACCCTATCTGCATTCCCGCATGAACCAAGAGATACGCACTGCGTGAATGGGTTAGCACGCTCACTGGCGCAACGGACGCTCGGTCTGCCACCACGTCCCGTCCTATGTGCTCTGCGTGCTTTATCGCGACCGGCCGCATTCACTGATACGCATGCTCGCGCAGACGATGTTACGCTGATCGGATCAAAGTTGAATCGGAGGCACGGGGGACTGCCGGTGCGATCGGATCAGATCTTACTCATGGCTCGAGGTTGTCACTCGTTCTTTGCTGAATGCTGAATCGAATGCAATTCACCCCGGCAGGCAAAAAGGGCCCCCCCCCAAGGCACATAAAAATCAAACGCCCACCTCGTGTCTGCCTTCCATTCACAGAACAAAAATGGCGACTGCGCGTGCGGCCTCTTTCTTCCCTCTGCCGCTTCGGCACTACGGCACGGCAGCACGTTCTTCTACCTGATCTTCAACGCTAAGGAACCCTTAGCTCGACGCGCTGCGCACCTAGCGCTATTCCTATCGACGTCGCAATCTGACATGACGTGGGTGGTGGGCGAACCTCGCCTAAGAACAGCTGCGGCCTCCTTTCGGCGGTCCGTCGGCCGTATTAACGCCGCCCGTCTCTTATCTGACGCTGTTTTGGTGCGGAACTAGTGCTCCAACAGAGATACCGATCACACGAGAATACGCGAGGAAGAGATTCATTGTTTAACACCTTCTAGCTGACACGGACGGCAAACGCGGTGCGCCCCTCGTGAATGGACTGCTCGGCTCCGACAACCCTGCGCGTGTCGCCAACAGGCAGCAGGACCGCGAGGGTGCTCCCCCACGCTGGGCGGAAGGCGTGCTCGAGCCAGCGGGCTTTGACTTTGACCGAGGCTCCCGAGGCGCCGGATGTGTAGGTCAGCTCGACCCTGGCACGCACCGGCGGGGCCGAGATGCCGTCGTCCTCTACCCACTCGCCCGTGTACGTCTTGCCCTCTGTGTAGCCGGGGAAGAGCTCGACGCCGCGCCAGTCGTCGAGACCGACGACGCCGCCCTCGTCCTCGAGCACGACATCAATGCCATCGGGCGTCGTGCGCCCCGGCCCCTCGCGCTGGGTGACCGTGTGGTAGCTCTTGCCGACGGGAATGACAGCCCCCTCCCTTGCAAACAGACCCATGTGCTCGAGGGGTGTCGCGATCGTTGCATGCGTGCCGGCGCGGAACGTGCGATGAGGCGGGTGCAGGTCAAAGTAGAGGCTGTCGTCGGTGGCGCCGGCCTGTGGGAAGTAGACGTCTCGAGTGAGACCACCTTCCCACAGCTGGGGGACAGAGAGCAGCTGGCCCTCTCCAATCCAGG
Source organism: Trichosporon asahii var. asahii CBS 2479 (assembly GCF_000293215.1). Taxonomy (NCBI): domain Eukaryota; kingdom Fungi; phylum Basidiomycota; class Tremellomycetes; order Trichosporonales; family Trichosporonaceae; genus Trichosporon; species Trichosporon asahii. The sequence continues at coordinate 402,448 of NW_014040855.1, read as the reverse complement.
CATCGAAACCTTCGAGGTCCTCATACACGTTCGCGTCTGATGCGAAAGCGCCCCAGCCAAGCCACGCGTTGGTGGGCTCGGCACGCTCGTGGCTGCGCCAGTTGAGCGCATTCAAGAACGGCAGCACGCGGTACCGCCACTGAATCGCGCTTCGCACCAAGGGCAAGACGGCGTGGTACATCCACGGCGTGTTTGTCTGGCGCGCCCCGCTCGGGTCGGCCGCAGTCGGCTTGAAGGCGTGAATGCAGAAACGCGCGTGCGTGACCCCCAGCTGGACCCAGCGGACGAGGAGCTCCGGGCCCGGCACCGGGCCCCCGAATCCGCCGACGTCCGACCCCGTCGACTGCAGCAGCGACATGCCGCTGTTCAGCTGCAGCGCCTGCGAGCCGCGCAGGTTGCGCCAGGACGTCTCGTTGTCCCCCGTCCACGTGCTGCACGCGTAGCGCAGCGTGCCCACCGAGGCTGAGCGCGTGAGAACATATGGCCGCCGCTGGGGGTGGCACGTGAGGAGCGTCTCGAACGAGGTCCGCCCGACCAGCTCCGTGTTCAGCAGCCGCCCCAGAAGCCCGATCGGCTCGGGTCCCGAGCGCTCCGAACGCGCCGAGGCTGAGGAGTGATCGAGGCGATCGAGCTGGTTCGCCGCCAGGAATGCGTCGTCGTGAAGAAAGTACTCGTTGTTGTCGCTGGAGCGTCAGATCTTCCCACACTGAATCAGGCTCACTTCCACATGCCATCGACGCCGAGCTCAATTAGGCCGCGTACACCATCTGCCCACCACTTCCGGCCAGCCTCAGACGTCATGTCGACCCAGGAGCCACGTCCGTTGACGCCGACGCCCGAACTCCAGATCCGAGTGACGACTGGTCTCTTCGTGTGCGGGTCGTAGAACAGGGCGTTTGCTTCGTGCAGCTCCTGGAACTGGGGGTGCGTCTCGAGTACGTCTGCAGTTAGCTCTCATCTGTCGAAACACTCACAAGGCTTCACATTCGGCACGACCTTGATGCCCGCGCGGTGCAGGCCAGCGACGAGACCAGCAAAGTCGGGGTACCGCTCCTTGTTCATCGTGAAGACGTAGCGATTCCCATCGGGACCGACAGTGTACCCCGAGGAGAACTGGGTCAGCTCCGTCCAGGCGGACAACATACGTGGATCGCCGAGCACGGTATCCCATGCTCGCGGCACAGCTCAGGCCAGCGGGCAAGCAGCTCTTGCGCCGGCGGGTCGTCCTGTTGTCAGTACGGCATCCTTCGGAGCCCAAGGTACTCACGCTCTCGCCAAGACCCATGCCGCTGGCGAGGTATCCGAGCCAGTCGCGGCCAACCAACAGGGGTCTGCCCACGATTTCCGCCCACGTGCGTGTGACCTCCTTCGGGCCCTTGCCGAAGAGCAACCACTCCTCGAGCCCGCCATGGTCCTGCGTGAACGTCTTGAAGTACCCCCACGGGTCGTCGTGGAGACGGCCCAGGTCCCAGGCTGCGTTTGAGTTGCTGGCGTGGTAGATGGCGTACGTCGAAGGCATCTCTTGGTCGGGCTTGGGGCGCGGGGCAGAGATCAGGAAGGGGGTATGCTTGTAGAGCGGGTCGCCGTTGTATGCATCGTAGCATGCTGCGTCCGTCGCACTGATGCTGAAGGAGCGCCCCGACAGGTCGAGCGGCGCACCCTTCTCGCCCAGTCCAAAATGGACGTTGGAGCGAGGCAGGAGCCAGTGCCGCATCACGCCGTGCTCTGTCAGAGCATACAAGCGGCATGGCAGATCAGCAGATAGCCGCACCCACTCGCCGGCCAGCTCCTCCCAAACAGAGAGCAGGAGCGAGTCGGACCAGTCGAGGCGGGCCTCGCGCTTCCGTCCGGCGCCGTGGAGATCATCACAGTCGGACTTCGTGGGAAAGGCAATGACGACTTTGCACGTGTCTACCTGCTTCGCTGTGAAGGGCAGCGGCTCAGCGTCGAGAATCACATTGGAGTGAGGGGGCGCAGGACGCTCGGGACCGACGAGAAGCACGCGGATCGCATTCGGGAGGGGAAACGACAGGCTGTACGTGAATCCGGGGCGCGGACTGCTGTCTGACGTCTGGAGTGTGAGCGAGGTGATCGGCGCCTGAGTCAAAGGTCCAGCGAGCTCCCAGCCGGACAGCTCGCGCTCGACGACCATGGCTAGAAGAGATGAGTGTTCAGTGCAAACTTAAGGTGGTCATCCCGTTGTAGCTCGCTGTTGGAACGCTTCACGCACATGCTTGAGCTATGGAATGTTGTCGGAAGTCAGCCTCGATCCTCGGTCCGGCCAAACCAGGTACAGGTACCGCCCATAGCCGTGAGTGATCGACCTGGCGTTTCATGTGCCAGACGCGTGGCTTACTGGGAGGGTCGAATAGAAGTGATGTGCGAAGCGTAGGTGACGGGATGCGGGGGCCCCAGTGATGTCGTCTCCTGCGTCTGGCCCGCGGTGGGTGCATCGGACGTGCTGCGAGCGGCACAGGTGTTTGAGTTTCTGGCGTCGTGCACTCGTCTCTCGATCACCCACTTGACAACGCAAAACTCGCACATCACTCGCATCAAAGGATCGCTCAGCGACGAGCGACGAGCGACCACCATGAGCCCCTCATCCCTCTCGCCTGGGCATTCCCCCAACTCGCCCGGGCAGGTGACTACCGGACTTCCCAAACCGAAACCGAAAGTTCGCTCCTCCCTGCCCCGCCCAAGAACGAGCAGCACCGCGGGTCTCAGGACGCCGGCGACGCCGGGGACGGGTCGTGCCCCGCCGACACCGGGCACGCCAGCAACGCCGACGTTACGCAAGCCATCTTCGATGCGCGGCGGTCTCGGACTTGCCAAGTCGCCTTCCTTAACCAAGCTTGCTGCAGGCACATCCACGCCGAAGACCAGGCCTGGGAAGCATGTGAGGCAGCGGTCGTCTCTGTCTGCTTTATCTGCTGTCGAGACGGGATCGACTCCGCAAAGTCGAACGGCCAGCATCGACTTGACAGACGTACGTGAGCCGCTTCGGACATGGCTGACGATCAGAAGCTAGAGCCCGTAGCATCCCAGCCCGACCCCCGCATCGAGCAGCTCGAGCAACAACACGAGGAGCAGATCAAGAATCTCACGCGCCGGCTTGACGACATTGACCTGTCCTACCGCAAGCTGCAGACTGAGCACGCACGCTGCGTAGCTGAGCGGCAGCCCGAGCGCCGGCTGCCCGCCCAATGCGACCCCAACATTGCCTCGCTGCTGTACGACCTGGACATGTTCGGGCTGGCCGTCCGGTCGATCCCGAAAGCCCAGCGTCTGGCACTGCTCAGTGTTATCGTAGAGTGTGAGTGCTACGGGTCCAAGACATAGCTGACGTCAGCATGCCGGCCGTCCGATATCGAAGCGCAGATCAAGCTGCTAGAGGAATACAAGAACCTCCGCACCGGTGTGCTGGGACGGCTCGACGATGCGCACGTCCTCAACGTGATGCGACATCTCGATAGGAAGGACATTCTGAACCTTCGACTGGTGGGTCTGAAACTTGTGCATTTGTTTCAGATACTGACGTCTAGGTCTCCCGCCGATTCAGCATTCTCGGGACCAGCCCGATCATTTGGAAGAAACTGTGCCAGGACCTTGAGGCGTCTTGGGACGGGACGATCGACCTCAGCAATTACAACCTCCCCGACGACGGCGACTGGCTCGGCCTTTACAAGCGCCTGTGGCAGCGGGAGCAGCACTGGACTAATGGTCAAGTGCAGTCACTCGTCGTTCTTGACGGGCACAAGGGCTATGTCACTTCGCTCGCTCTCTGCGGAGAGACACTCATCTCTGCCTCCTACGATGACACGTAAGCTGTTGTCAGCCTCCTTAGCTAACGTCAGGATCCGCATCTGGCACCTGCCGTACGCTGTCGCGAGTCCAAAGGCGGTCCCGCCGCCCATCGTGGTGCCCGCAAAATCGGTCTCAGATCTCGATTACTACGCCCCAGAGCAGGTTCTCGTGACTGGATCGCATGACGTCGGCCGTGCAATGATTTGGCGGCCGATAGATGGCGAGTGGAAGGTGGATAAGATCCTCTCCGGCCACTTGCACGGAACCCGAGCAGTTGCGTGAGTTCAACTTCAGTTGCCAGAACTAACGCCCAGTATCAACGCTCAGTGGATGGTCTCGGTCGGATCGGACAAGGCCATAGTCGTCTGGGACTGGCGTACTGGCAACAAGCTCGTGCGCTTCGGCCAGCAGACCAACGTCTGCATCGGCATGAATCTCCTGGACAACTTCATCATCTCGGCCACCGTCGACGGCGTCATTCGCACATTCTCGATCGCCAAGCGCGAGATGCTGGGCGCGTTCAAGCTCTCGGAGCTCGCCAAGTACCAGCCTGAATTTGCCGACAAGCTCAAGGATGTCGGTGTCGGTGCGCTCGGCATGCTCACCTGGTTCAAGGCAGAGGGACGCTTCATGGCCGTAAGTTGCACATTGAGCAATAGAACTAACCGCAGTGCGCAACAAAGGACATTGTCATCCGCCTTGCGTGGGACTGGGCAGACGAGGAGGAGGAGGCCGAGAACCTCTACGACCCTGCCGCTGCCGACAATTCAACTGTCACTGCCACCTTCTTCTCCGACGTTGCCCCGGCTACCGGTACGCCTGCCCGTCGTGCTGTCAAGACGGCGCAGTCACCTGGTGGCTCCCCAGTGTCTGCTATCCCTGGCGCGCCTGGCGGCGCCCAGGCTGACGGTAAAGGCACTCCTCCCCCGCTGGCTGGCACCACGACCACAAAGTTTGCCCTCGCGAGGCGTCCCACTATCGTTGAGATCCTCGATATCACCGGGACTGAGCGTGGTGCCTTTGAGGCTGGTCGCGTAAGGATTGTCACGAGCAGACGCACGAGCGCCAAGGCCGGCGCCGAACGAAGGGTGAGCTTATTGGGAGTACTGAAGCTGACTCCAGGTGATTGTCGGCACCGAGTATGAGAACGGCGACCACCCAACCATGAAGCTGGTGCCCCTCGGTGGCGCGTGGAACACTGTCGGCCAGACTGCCGGTCTCCACGCGTCCGCCAAGAACCCCATGTCCTTGGCCTTGGACCACGACAAGCTTGTTGTGAGTGTTGCAGCGACAGCGGTCACTGACATTAGTACGGATGCTCCGATGGAAGCGTTGTGGTCGCCAATTTTGTCGGCGTAGGCGGCAAGACACGGCCTCCGCCTACGTCGCTGGGGAGCAGCACCAACTCTGCTCCCCAATCTGATGCCCCCAAGCCCGCCATACCTGCCAAGTCAGCCCGCCGACCCAGCGGCCAGGTCAGCAACGGACAGGCCACTCCGCGCCGAGTGCCCTCGAACGAGTAGACACATATCATAGACTGTTGTACAACGTAATGAATCGCGATGCCCCATGCTCAGTTCGTCAATTGCCACCCGTTTGCCACCCACAACCCGGAAGCAAATCCACGTGGCTTAAGCCTGAGACTCCTTACTCATCGTCATCGATGCCGACCTCAACAGCCGTAGCGGTGCTCTCGCTTCTGATCAATCACTCGTTGAGAAATCTAACTGTTTATCGAGCTGCAACCAGCGGAGTAGACATTGGATTTTAGACGTTTTCTTATCTCCTACCACTTTGTTCAATAATCGGCGTTGATTCTAGCGAAATGGCGTCCGCGATGCAGGTCGACCAGCCTGGGGACCAGAGTATGTTCATCAAGCTAATTCTGGACTATCGAGCTAACTAAGCAGTTGATGGTGAGATCAATCGACGAAGCGCTGTGGTCATTTGCTAACTCTCGATCAGAGGGTCTCTACTCTCGTCAGCTGTGAGTTTATCGCTTGCGGAGATTTGTTGACATTGCAGCTATGTCCTCGGACACGAGGCCATGAAGAAGATGGCGTCGTCGAACGTTCTCATCGTCGGCATGAAGGGACTGGGTGTTGAGATTGGTGAGCTGCTTTTACGCCCCTCTAGCTGACCATCAGCCAAGAACGTTGCCCTCGCTGGTGTCAAGAGCGTCACTGTTTACGACCCCGCTCCTGTGGAGGTTGCGGATCTGGGAACGCAGGTGAGTTTCGAAGCGCCGGCGACTAATTCCGACGCGTCTGTGCTCGTGCATATGCTGACAACAGTTCTTCCTGCGTGAGGAGGACGTCGGCAAGCCCCGTGCTGAGGTTACCGCCCCCCGACTCGCCGAGCTCAACTCGTATGTCCCCGTCCGTGTGCTCGAGGGAGAGGGTGAGGTCACCCCGGAGATGGTTGCGCCGTATCAGGTAAGCATACGCCGCTGTCGGCGCTGATGTCAGGTCGTCGTCCTCACAGACACCCCCCTCTCGAAGCAGATCGAGATCGACGACTTCTGCCGCACCAAGGGCATCTACTTCATCTCTGCCGACGTCCGCGGTCTGTTTGGATCCGTCTTCAACGACTTTGGCGATGACTTCACTTGCGTTGACCCCACCGGAGAGAACCCGCTCAGCGGCATGGTCGTCCACATCGAGGAGTCGGAGGACGCGCTCGTGACCTGCTTCGACGAGACGCGCCACGGTCTCGAAGACGGCGACTTTGTCACCTTTGCCGAGGTCAAGGGCATGGACAAGATCAACGGATGCGAGCCCCGCAAGGTCACTGTCAAGGGCCCTTACACGTTCACGATCGGCGACACCCGCGGCCTTGGCGAGTACAAGTCGGGCGGTATCTTCACCCAGGTCAAGATGCCGAGGATCCTGCACTTCAAGTCGCTCAAGGACTCGCTTACCCAGCCCGAGTTCTTCATCACCGACTTTGCCAAGTGGGACCGCCCCGCCACCCTGCACGTCGGCTTCCAGGCGCTCTCCAAGTACTTTGAGAAGGAGGGCCGCCTCCCCCGCCCCCGCAACACCGAGGACGCTGCCGCCTTCATCTCGATCGCCAAGGAGATCCACTCGTCCGCCGCTACTGACGGTGACCTCGACGAGAAGGTTCTCGAGGCTCTCGCGTTCCAGGCTACTGGTGACCTCTCGCCCATGGTCGCTGTCATTGGTGGTTTCGTCGCCCAGGAGGTCCTCAAGGCCGTCTCGGCCAAGTTCCACCCCATGCAGCAGGTCATGTACTTTGACTCGCTCGAGTCGCTCCCCTCGCAGGTTCCCACCGAGGAGGACGTCCAGCCGACCGGCTCCCGCTACGACCGCCAGATCGCTGTTCTCGGCAAGACGTTCCAGCAGAAGATCGCCGACAACCGCCAGTTCCTCGTCGGCTCGGGTGCCATTGGTTGTGAGATGCTCAAGAACTGGTCGATGATGGGTCTCGGCGCTGGCTCCAAGGGCTCGATCATCGTCACCGACCTCGACACTATCGAGAAGTCGAACCTGAACCGTCAGTTCCTCTTCCGCGCCAAGGACGTCGGCAAGTTCAAGGCTGAGTCTGCCGCCGGCGCCGTTGCGGACATGAACCCGGACCTCAAGGGCAAGATCACCGCCCTCCAGGAGCGTGTTGGCCCCGAGACCGAGCAGCAGTTCGGCGACGAGTTCTTCGGCAAGCTCGACTGCGTCACCAACGCGCTCGACAACGTCTCGGCGCGTCAGTACATGGACCGCCGCTGTGTCTTCTTCCAGAAGCCGCTGCTCGAGTCGGGTACCCTCGGCACCAAGGCCAACACGCAGGTTGTCATCCCCTTCCTGACCGAATCGTACTCGTCGTCCCAGGACCCGCCCGAGAAGTCGATCCCGTCGTGCACGGTCAAGAACTTCCCGAACGCGATCGAGCACACCATCCAGTGGGCGCGTGAGGCGTTTGACTCGCTCTTCGTCAACCCCCCGACCACGGTCAACCTCTACCTGTCGCAGCCCAACTTTGTCGAGACGACCCTCAAGTCGTCTGGCCAGCACTTTGAGCAGCTCAAGCAGATCGAGCGCTACCTCGTCAAGCGCCCGACCACCTTTGCCGAGTGCGTTCAGTGGGCTCGCCTGCAGTTCCAGAACGACTACGTCAACGAGATCTCGCAGCTGCTGTACAACCTGCCCAAGGACCAGGTCAACTCGAACGGCACTCCCTTCTGGTCCGGCCCGAAGCGTGCCCCCGACCCGCTCAAGTTCAACATTGAGGACCCGCTCGACTTTGAGTACCTCGTTGCCGCTGCCAACCTGCACGCTTACAACTACGGCCTCAAGGGCTCCACCGACCCCGAGGTCTTCAAGCAGGCGCTCGAGAACTTTGAGGTCCCCGCCTTCACCCCCAAGTCTGGCGTCAAGATCCAGGTCAACGAGAACGAGCCGGCCCCGACCAACGAGCCCGAGGACAGCGAGGACATCGAGAAGATTGTCGCGGCCCTGCCTTCGCCGAGCTCGCTTGCCGGCTTCCGCCTCCAGCCCGTCGACTTTGAGAAGGACGACGACAGCAACCACCACATCGACTTTATCACTGCTGCGTCCAACCTCCGCGCGCGCAACTACGGCATCACCGAGGCGAACCGACACAAGACGAAGCTGATTGCGGGCAAGATCATCCCCGCAATCGCGACGACGACTGCGCTCGCTGTTGGCCTCGTCTGTCTCGAGCTCTACAAGATCATCGACGGCAAGACGGACCTCGAGGCGTACAAGAACGGCTTCGTGAACCTCGCGCTGCCGTTCTTCGGCTTCTCGGAGCCGATCGCGGCTGCCAAGCAGTCCTACAACGGCAAGGACTGGACGCTCTGGGACCGCTTCGAGATCGACGGCAACCCGACGCTGCAGGAGATCATCGACTGGTTCGAGAAGGAGCACAAGCTCGAGCTCCAGATGGTCTCGCAGGGCGTGTCCATGCTCTGGTCGTCCTTCACGCCTCCCAAGAAGGCGGCCGAGCGCCTCCCCAAGCACATCACCGACCTCGTCGAGGAGGTTTCCAAGAAGCCCCTCCCCAAGTGGCAGAAGAGCCTTCTCGTAGAGGTCATGGCGAACGACGCCGAGGGCGAGGACGTTGAAGTCCCTTACCTGTTGATTAAGCTCCCCTGAGTATGCGTCCGGAGCGTCGTCTAGAGTTTTCGTAGGATGCTGCAGTAGAGAAGAATGTCAGCAGGTGTGGATAACGACCCATTGCAGGTGCCATGCGCCACTGCCATCGATGTGGCGACTAACCTCGCACGGACGCTCGTTCGGCGCCATGTCTCAGGAACGCTGCGCCGTCGGCGTCTTGCAGCAGCGCCGAGAGGGGCGCTGGCGGGCGCCGCGCCACAATCTTGTGCAAAGCGCACAGGCCACTTAGCTCAGTTGGTTAGAGCGTATGCTTAACACTCGAACACGGGGAGATTTACGCATAAGGTCGGCGGTTCGACCCCGCCAGAGGTCAGTTTTTGCTCCCCTGGGCTTGTGGGGAACGTCTGTGGATCGCGGCTGGAGCCATGGGAAGATGGAAGGCCACAGGAGTACAGGAGGCGTATCGACGCTCCCCCTGGGCACGTTGTGGCACGCGCGGTGGAGGTTTGGTTTAGAAGCGGGCGTGGCAGACGCAAGACTTTACGCCCTGTTTCGGGTTTGTTTGACAATCCCACCCTGCCATGTATTTTATCGTGGCCACGTCACTGCGCCTGCTCGTCCAGACACTACTGAAGAAGAGAAGAAACCTCGGTTGCTAATCGCTGCCAGTGGCCGTGGGTGTAGGGATGAAAAAAGGAATGACCTCTGGCGGGGTCGAACCGCCGACCTTATGCGTGACAAGGCAGATGTTAAGCATACGCTTTAACCAACTGAGCTAAGTGGCCTAGAATGTTGTTCTGTCTGCGAAGGCACAGGCGCGTTCTTCAGCATATGACCTTCGGAGCGAGCGAGTCTCGGCTTGCATTGCGCTTCTGGACATTGCAGCTGAATGAGCTGTGTTCGGAGAGCGGTAATATTGGTTTACGAGTGAATCTGGAACGGGATGACGGAATGAAGGCAGTGGCAGGTCTGGGTAGTGAAGATATGCCAGTCGGAGCCACATCTGCTTGAGTCTGTATAAGACTTCTTCCCCTGGAACATGAGTATCCCTTGGACACTATCTGTTGGCAGGGCCGGTACAGCACACGTTTCGCGGTAATGAGCGCATGCGATGCGACGTGACTATGCAGGCAAAACGCGCGCGAACGAGTGGCAAGTGGCAGGAGACATTTTGGAGCCTCCTGGCCGATCCTAACACACAGAAGAGACTTCTGCCAGCACTTCCGCCTTCCCGCATGTATTGACTGTCCAACACATGCTACCGGCACCATTGAAGAGACGACACCAGCTACACCGGGAAAGGGAAAGTGCACGATGGCCAGGACGAGCTTCGCAACGTCATTCTCCGCACCCATTGCAACGCCGCCACCGCCACTGCCACGTTCATACCCGCCACAGACCCGCCGAGAAGCCAACAGCCCGTGAACCCAGACGACTGCAGAGTGACTGACCCATCTGACGAATCGTCTCCGACGCCGGAGCTGCCGCAAGATTGCGAGATGAAGTGGCGGCGACCTCCACTAAATCTACCCCGCCCTCCACCTCGCCACATGCCCCCGCCTGGCACCTCCTGCTGACTCTTCTGCGCTGACCTGACGCCATCTCCGGGCCGGCAAGCCAAGCCGCGGGACCCCCGCGTGCGGCCAACATGGGTTATCCGGGTATACGACTCGAGTTGGCAGTCTCGTCAACAGCACAGAATTCCCGGGCCCACTCGCCATCGCATCTGGCCGACAGATCTCCGCCGAGTGGCCCCGCCGCCTCTAGTCGATACGATGCCAAGCCCTCGTCTAGGCAGACAGTGGAGGTGCCGTCTCGGTCCCGCCAGCGTCATGTGGGCATCGTGGGACCACGCTTTGTTCCTGTACAGGCGTGGTCTTGGCCCGCGGGGCCTGGTCTTTGCCGCGGAGCAACTTGCGGCTTCTGGCGCGGGCTTCAACGTATACGCCACTGTCGGTTACGCCACTACCGCCGCCACTGTCACGGAGAGAGGAGGCATGGAGTGCCTCCGGCGAGTGTGAGATCCGTGCAGGCGGCTCTGGCGGGATTGCCCCAGTTCAGGCTGAGCGTGCCTGAGTTCTGCCACAACTGTCGACCGTCTCCCAGCCTTCCCACGAGCCTGCCAGTCAACACACAGGCGCATCCAGCACATGCGTAGCTTCCATGTACACATGTGCTTGACCCACATGCACACATGTTCCCGAAAGGAGGTCAGATCGGCCGTCGTAGTCTGCGCGAGCAGCGCCTAGCTCGACACGTTCAGTGGGTCAGAGGCACGTTCAAGCGTAAACAAAGGCCAAGATGAAATATGGAATTTTGCATCCGGGTTCCCTAGTTTCGGCCCTCCGACCCTCCGACCCTCCGATTTCTGCTATCTCGGTGCTCGACATGACCCTTTTCGCGGACCTGGCCAGTGACCCTGACGTTCCGTTACGCTCTCGCTTGGAGCATGGGAGCTTGAGACGAGAGCCCGCTGCGGGCTGCACTGCACGACCGCCGCCGCTGTGCAAGTCCAGTGCATTCCCACGATACACAGGACTCGTCGGTCTTGAGACAACGAGGACAAACACGGTCATGTTTACGTCGACGTGCGTCACGACGACTTCGGGGCCATCCGGTGTTGAGGCATGTGTATGTGTGCACATGGAGCATGTGGTGCTTTTGCGCAGCACGGAAGCTCCACTCCGAATGTTAGGCAGCAGGAATGAGGTAGCGCTCGGAACTTGGTGACGTCGAGTTGACTCGACTCTAATCGACGCTAGCGGCTTGCCGAAAAAGTCTACTCTGTGTGAATATGTTTCGGCCGCACACCAAAATTAACCTCAGAGTTCACCCGATCTGCAGGACTGCACCTCGTCTTCCACACTTTCACGCTCTCGATTGATGTCAACTGGTGTTGCGTCGACTCTTGCTGCGACCGTGTCGGTGCGTACTCGGATGCACACTGCCCTCGTTACGCCGCAGCGCACATTTGGCGGTGCTCGCTTAAGCACATCCGCGATCCGCGACGCAGTCACCGAGGGCGGACGGAGGCACGAGAGGAGAGGCACGGGCAACGATCGGGCAACGTGCGGGCAACTCTGCTCCGCGTCGGCCGTTGCCATCTTGGGCAATCGGAGCGGGCCGGTAGGGCCAGATTCAAGCGTGAGTTCTGCGCTCTAGTTGCTGTGGGTCTGGACTATCGGCCTCCGCCGATGGAGATCTTCTGCGGGCTTTGCTAGCTATGCACGGGTTGATAGTGGGACTTTTTTTGCGGCAAACGCGAGGTTGAAACCAGCCGGGTGCCGGTGATGCATGCATGGGAGCGTCTCGGGATGTGGGCTGCGGGTCGCGGGTTTGGTATAGCGGGACGCTGTATCCTGCAGGCAGAAAGGGCCGTTTTCTCACCAAGGAATTGGGGGCAGGCCGTCTTTTCGGACTGTCTGCACTGAGATCACTACGCCAGTAACATGCGCACTTGCCAAGCGTACGGCAGTGCGGCAGACAAACGGCGGTTAGGCTTTCGGCCAGCCGAGTGTGCCCGTTCGCCGCGTCTGCGGTCCGTTTTTGGAAGCCAGTGCAACGTACATTTCGGTAGCCGAACGGCCCGTGATAGCCCGTAGCGCCGCAGCGCCGCGCAGCTGAGCCGCTGCATGAAGCCGCTGTGTCTGGCCAAGCACTGCAGCAGCACTGCAAACCGGGCACGCACGTCCCTTCACAGCCTCCACAGTCCGGGAGCGGGGTGTGGCTGTTTGCTGGGATGGCGCAGTGGGCTGCATGGCTGCATGTGTGGCTTGCATGCTGGATCACGAGCTGCAAACGCATGGTGTGCATGCCAGATCAGGCTCTGACTCGTCCGGGCGGGTCTTGCAGAGGTGCAGCTCGGAGCGCTCGGAGGGGTCAATGTTGGCGCGCCGCCAGCCAACGGCGTGCAAGGATGCCGCAGGGAAGAGCCTGACTGCATGCGGCATTGGTGGGACGTGCGACCGAAACGGATACGAGCCCTACGCAGCGGAAGGGGCTAGTTTCGTTGCCATTCGACGGCGAGTCGGCCCTCGCGTCGGTCGTTGCGGCTGGTAACCGTGTGCGGGCCGTTGCTGGGAAAAAGTTGGAAAAGACGGCTCCCAGATCACAGATCAACACGGTTAGCACCGATTGCACGCTGTCCAACATGTGGAAGTATGGAGGATAATGAGCCGGAGCAACGTGTCGCGCTGATGCATGCGGTCCTGGCTTCCGAGACGGAGCGGAGTATAGATAACAAGACGGAATGGTGCTTGGTCAGCGTCCATGTTGGTGTCATGGGAGAGTGTTCTGCAGGCTGCTGCGCCATGACGTTGAGGTGATCTGGCTGACTGAGCATGACTGGACCAAGATCGTCTACTCCGCCGTCTCCCAGGCGGGGCCTGGCGACAAAGCGACAAACGCGGTGGAGGCGAGGAGGCGTAGCGCAGAAGGCCTCGACTCTGACACATCGACCGGTATGTCGCGGATCCGGTGGGCCAGTCAGGGAGCGCGGGCTACAGACGAAAGGGGACAGGGCTTCGAGTCGAGTCTTGAGTCTGGGTCGGAATTGCCAAGCTCATTCAGGGTGACACCGAGCGAGGATTCCGTTCCTGACCGGCACTGGCCGTCTAGTCCTCGTCCCCCTCGTTACCCCCTCGACCTCTCCCACTGCACAACCGCAGCGGCCAACTTTTGTCCACGAACCGGCCCCTCGTATATAACAACCAGCGGCTTGGCTCTCCTCCCCTCTCCTTCTCTGCTCACCACACCACTCCCTTCTCTTCTCACCTCGGACATCGCTTATCGTATCGCTATGCCCTGCTGAGCACCTACCCATAACCCAGATACTACTTCGAGACAACCAACATACCTCGTCTCGCCCCCTACGCCCCCAGCTCAACCTACCCAAACACCACACTGTCGCTGCTCACCCACGACAACACCCCTACCCCCGTCAACTATGATCATCCGCAAAATGCCCCTTGCGCCCGCTCTTGCTCTTACCCCGACCAAGACAACCACATCGCCCCCGCTACAACTACCATACGGGGACTGAGGCCCTCCGCCACACGCACCTCTTCAACCGACTCTATGTCTGACCGCTCCCTCGTGAGCTGCACTTACAACACTACCCCGACCCGCCCGCGTCCGCACCGCGGCACCAGCAACATGCACTTTGCCAGCAACACCCAGCCCACCCTGACGCCGCTCGGCGTCCGGCTCATCAACGTGTCGCGCCACAAGCTGTCGTCGCTCGAGCCTGCCGTTGGCGGTCGTGACAGCAACGACCTCCTGCGCCGTGGCGTCCTCGTCCGTGAGGCTCTCCGCTCCGCTTGGGCTACGCTCGACACCCCTGCTCCTGCTTCGGAGCTGACTGACTGGCGCGCCCCCGACGCTCTCGGTCTCTCTGTTCTCTCCGAGGAGGATGAGGAGGAGGCCGAGGAGCGCTGGCTCGACGACGTTCTCAGCGACATGGAGGACGACTCTTCCGACTCGTCTTCCGACTGGGCTGAGACCACTGTTGGCATGCCCGACGCCGACGAGGACGACATGATGTGCTGCGAGTTTGAGATCTCCCACATCGAGTCCGTCGAGCTTGACGAGAACTACGACGAGCTCGTTTATGACGACCTCGCTTCCGTTGTCGTCCACGTCGCTGCTGTCTGTGACGACGATGACGAGGAGGAGGACGAGGACGACGCTGTTGTCGCGACCGCCTGGCTCGAGCTTCCTCGCAAGCACTCGCCTGCCGTCGTGTACAGTGACGACGTCGCCTCCAAGTCCGCCGACTCTCACCGTCTGCATCAGGCACTATCCCAACTCGCCTCCACAGGCACCGAACCGAGGGCCGACTTCATCGAGGCAGACGTCGAGGAACTCGAGGAGCTTCCCGCGTTACAGCGATGCTCTGCAGAGGACGACGAAGACGACGACGACGACTGCTGCCGCACGCCCCCATTGCTTTCGTGCGAGGATCTGGAGGAGATTGCAGAAGACACCCTGTGGCAGGAACGCAGGGGAGTCGATACAGTCGACCCTCTCGAACCCGAAGAAGCATCACACGCCAAGACACCCGAGAAGAAAGAGGGCTGGCGGATACATCACGCTCCCTCACCCGTTGCTCTGCTCCTGCCACCCTAGCCCCGCCTCGTTAGTGGGCTTCCCTGGCGGCGGGAACAACGTACCCCTGCCCTGCAACGAAAAGATAACGGACGTAATAATGAATCCGACGAAAGAAGAAGGAAGAATGATGATGAGTCGAGTCCAGTCAGAAGGTACCCGAGAAGATCGGAATCGAATAACCGAAGTGAATACTCTACATTTGTAACTCGTAATTCAATGCAGATTCGTGGACCTTTTGTCCCCCCTTGTGCATACCCTGGTTGCTGCGACAATCAACGTCAGGAAAACGCAGACAATAGCATGATAACAGCCGACGCATGCGACGGAGACGACCAAGGTCAGGTGACGGGTGACAGGAGGTGACGGGATCTGGGCACCGAGTTGAGGCGTAGGGCGCAGTGGGACAGGCTCGGTATGCTTGGCGGCGCGGCAGCGGCTGTCACTCGTCCTCTGCCTTCTGCCAACAATCAACACAATGAATGTTGGAGCGAGTAGGATCGTTGGAGCAACTAAACACTGACGCGTTCTCGGCGATGAGCGAACTGATCGGGTTCGTAATAGTCACGGCGCCCGGCGCGGCGCGCCGTGGCCCGTATGGGTGTGCATGGGTTGGCGGAGTTGCGCGACGCCGCCATACCTTTGCCCCGTGTGATCGGGATCGACACCCTCGCCAAACAGGTTAAACAGCCAAGCTGAGTGTGGGAGTCGTGCCTCGGATCCGAGCCACGAGACGTCAACCTGCGCCAGGAATAGACATCGATAAGGGGACGACAACTCAGCGTTCATGCAGCTTGCCCAGGCTGGTAATTCCTGCATAGGAGTTGTCCGAGGCTTGGCGCTACGCGGAAGGTACGCTTCTGCTTCTGCATCTTAGGGGTTGTATCAAAGGGAGGCGTGTCAAAAGAGTCGGTGGTGACCGTGGTGGAGCGGAGGCAAGCGCACCGCAGCGGAGTGACTGTTCCTCTTTCACAGGGATCTGCACCATGACGCCCTGTTTCATCAGCGGGTTGACTCGACTCCAGTGTCATTCTTCTGTGTCTGTGGAGTCATCTGACGCGCAGAAGGCTTACTCAGCGCACGAAAGAGAACGGGGCCTAAGCACAATGCTGAATCAACTCTGGTATGCTGGTATCTTGGGCTTGGCTCTGATAGCGAGGTACAGATTCGCATACCTCCGGTCCGTTGGTTCTGGCCCACAATCCTCTGGGCCACAGTGGCGGAGGGACGTGTCTCCTCGTCCCCCAATCTCTGTCTCCTTGTCCCTTGCCCTGTCGTTCTGACGCGATCTGACGGGCTGACGCTCTGGCCCACTGTTCATACTCCAGTGGAGTGGCTCCTGCGTCTGCGTTGCTCCAGTAGCGGTGCTCCAATACTCCAACCCCCAACCCGTTCCTGGATGTCGGACAAGAGCGCCTCCCTACCGGACTTGAGCGACAATTGATGATGCAAGAACACAGTCGGTTTCCGGCCAGTTTGTTCTCGGGAAACCGCATTTCAACCGCCATTCATTCAGCGGATGTCCAAATGGGCGATCTCACTAGCGTATCAGCAGCAGCCGGCTTGGCTCTTGGCTCACTGCTCGGTACAGTGGGTGGCGACAGGAGACGCTCACGTACGCTCACGGCTCGCGCGAATGTCGATCCCCCATCCCCAAACTACCGTTACTCCCACTTGCACTTATCCGCGATTCTCGGTTGCCCATTGAGCCGTCCCCGTGACTTGGCCAGTCTGTTATCTCCAATAACTTGCCCGCCCAGCCGGCCCAGTGTCTTGGTATCTTGTTCAAGACTTGACATTCCGATCTGTGCGTCCAGTAGCCGGGGTTCGAGCTTCCCGATGCGGATGACCTCCACTCGCTCTCCACTTGCTTCCCCACAACCAAACAGAAGATAAGACCTGGAATTGAAACTATCTTCGCGAGGCGAGTGCACGGATTCGAACCCAGGCCAAAGCGACTGCGGATTAGGCTGAAACTCACGATGACGGGGGAGCGACTAACGTGTCATGTCTGAGACGTTCTTACGTAAAAGCACGGGACGACCTCCACGCCAACCTCCATGCGACGACAATGTCGACGTGACATGACTTCGACACCACACACACTAGACTTACAATGGTGAGTGAGCTGAGCTGAACTGCAGACGGATTCACTGCGATGCTACGGCGTACTTAAAGTCGTATCTGCCGCTGGTTGGGGCTGCGCACCCTACTGGTACGGCGGCAACGACCCGCGGTACCACCCAAGACTGCATGTCGCCTCTACGGCAGGAGAGCCACGAGCCGTGTTCGAGGCTTTGGGCTCCTCACCGACACGGACAGACAGACTGGGATGGAGCAGTGCAATGGTCGCAGAGACAGCTTTCCTACCGTCTTCTGTGAGCTGACGTCCAGCCGACACAAGCAGACATCCGGAGGAAGAACGCGGCGTTCGCGCAGCGCTCCATGGCGGGCAAGCGCACGACGAAGCCGAGCCGCACGCTCCGATCGCGCAACACGGCCAAGTGGATTGTTGGCCTCATGCTGTTTCTTGTTATTGGTGGATGTGAGTAGTTCTCCGGCTGGAGAGAGCGGGGCAGGACTGGACCGGCCGATGCTGCTATGTGCCTGTGACGACAGGGTGCTGCCTGCCAGGATATGCGGTGTAGCTTCGTCCAATGCTGTGGTAAATGGCGATTGAAAGGGCTCAGCTGGTTACTGCCGCTGTCGTGGTTGGGAACTCCTTGTTCGACATCAATGTGTGGCGGGTGTGTCACAAACGGCAGCGGGAGCGGGAACGGCAGGGGATCTTGGGATCGCCACGTCCAGTGTCTATTTATCTTCAGCTTTGCTAGCGGACTGCAAGCTAACTCCAGCCCTCGTCGAGCTCATCCGTCTCATTTGGCTTGCCTTCTTCTAATCGCCTCCTCTTCCACGCGACTGCCCGCGGAAGCCGCTGATCGCCATCTCTGATCGGCGCGCGGACCGGCCAGCACCCCCCGACCCACACGAACTCTCCTTACTCGACAGTGCCTACGGGCCACCTGCACCGCAAGTACGGTGAATCAGCACGAGTTGTAACCGCCGCTTGGTAGCGCAAGAGTCGCGCAAAGCGGAGTATAATGTAGCACACGGTGCGAGTATGCACTTTGGATATCATGCTGACCCCTGCTTGCCACTGTCACTTACTAATACTCTGTGAGCGAGGAGGACAAGCTGTCTGCCTTGGCTGGAAGAAGGGTTTCCCTCTATGGTCCTACCTGTTCTTTTCAACGTGCACCAGATTACGAGCTCAGAAAGGCAGATCGGGCTGGACTCGGGCTGATACCCTCCAGAGGCTCTCACACTGTGCTCAAGCCGGTAACCCCCTCGCGGCTGACTGGCCTCCGACCGGCCACGTTTGTAGGATCGGGGTCTCCTTCGCTTCTCCATGTCGCGGGCTTGAAGCCTGCCAGCCTGGCCCCAACCTCGTTCTTTCTCCGCTCCCGCACTCGCATGTTGAATCCCAAAATCCAGACTCCTGTTTGCAACTGCAACACCGATTCTTCGTAGGCTAACAAATTCATAGTCATGGAGGGGAAATGTACCCGCCCCTTCAATCGACACAGGCCACGGCTGTGAAAGCCCACGACAAGCGCCGAAATCCATGGGATGGAACTGTTGTCCCCGTACAGCTTGAAACTCAACTGCCGTAGAGGCCCGGCTGGTGGTCTTCAGAGGTACGGGAGTTGAAGCAAGGTTGAGGCGAGGTATAGTACAAGGTCAGTAAAACGTGCGCGATGTCCGGTGATCGTGTACAACAACAAGTGTATTCATCTGTGAGGTCTTTACTGTCAGCGCCTGTTTCGAATGCGAAAGAAGTGCGGGGGAAGAGGAGGTATCAGATACCGTTGTAAAGCTTTTGCGTGCATTCCCGAAGGTAACACAGTGTGAATACGATTAGAAGAGTTTTTGTCATCATGAAAAGACGAGGTGCGAGGGATGGGTGCGAAGCGCAGGATACTCACAATTTTTAGCAGAAATTATGCGATCGGTACAGAGCGATGTTCGCTCAGACCCTACCACCGCCTGAAGGATGGAGAGCTCGCGAGGAGCTGCCCTCAGCCAGCGGTCGGGATCCAAGCATGCCGGCCGGAAGCCCCAAAACGGGGTGATTTCCAGAAAATCACCAGGCCGACTCAGAACGGGCGACCTGGCGACAGCAACGCTCTTCCACGGGTTGACTCATACGCGACCAATCGGCGAGCGAAAGGCTCCCGGAGGGCGCGTTCTGATGTGCCGAGCGTGAGCCCGGCAGTGACCATTGGCGTGATCCTCCTAGTCGCGGATCTAAGAACCGCGGGTTGGGATAGAGGCAGGGAGAGGAGCGGGGAACGGAGGAGAGGAGAGGAAAAGGGAGGGAAAATGGAGGAAGGGGAAACCAGTGGAAGACGGAGCTCGGTCAATGATCTTGAAAGCGCATGCCGTACATCGTCGGGAAGATGTAGTCGAAGGATGGTAATGTAGAAACATTTCGAGAAAACGAGTTGCTCTTTAAAATACTTGGGCGCGACGCGCCACATAGGGGATTAACGCCGTAAGGCCGTTGCGAGGACGCGTGCCTGGCAGCGATGACGAGCCGTTCCACGGATTTTGGTCCCGCTCAGTGAGGATTGAGGCTATGACCAGCCGCCCGTTGTCCCCTGCGCTGGCCTTGCGTTGTCAGTCAGCAATCAGAGGAGCTCGCCGCTCATTACTTGTCCACTCGCACCAACCAGTCCAGACGAGTCGCTGGCTATCAACGACTTGTCACCCTTCCATTCCGACTGAATCCCCCTTCTCCAGCCCAATCTATCAGCTCTTCTGCATCTTCCCCGCAAAACGAACGAGGGTTCCGACGTGGCGACGCTCCGATTTAGCCACATCCTCTCTCGAACCCCTCACATTCAACCCTTGCATCTGGTCCACTGTCATTTGCCCTCCGCCGACCGAGACAGGGCTCCAAGTTGCAACTCCCTTGCAGCTCATCTTCTGCCTCTCCACTGTCGCACCATCCCAACGGGGAGTGAGCAGCCATGGTGAGTGCACTGCATGGACGCTAAGCTGGCGCTTGGGGCTCGCCGAATGACATTCGCATCCCTACGGCGAAGCACAAGCACAGCCCTGCGGCCTTTGTCATACCGTGCCGTCTTTGTACACGCTGACTTCGCAGCAGCAGCCGCAGAACAACGACGTGACCGACATCATCATCGACGACAGCCCGGCGCCGATGGAGGTCGAGGAGGCTCCAAATGTCCACGACTGTAAGTTTCGCGCACCGTGATCCTTCATTAGTAATCTAACCCCTCAATAGATGAGGCTTTCGCGGCCAACGCGATGCCCGACCTCGGACTCGAGATCGAGGACTTCCAGGCCCAGACCTGGCGCATCGAGAACTGGAGCAAGCAGCCGCGACGGTTACAGGGACCCGAGTTCAGCTGTGGTGGACACAAGTGGTGAGTCTGGACTTGCACGGTCCACAGAGCTGTGCTGATCTTCTCCTTACAGGCGCATTCTGCTCTTCCCCCAAGGCAACGCGAACGGTCAGCCGAATGATATGGTCTCGGTTTACCTCGACTATGCCAACCCCAAGACAGCCCCCGAGGGCTGGCATGCATGCGCACAGTTCTGTCTCGCCATCTCTAACCCATCCGACCCTACTATCCACTCGTGTTCTCGTGAGTAGTGCTGGCATGCGTCATTGTCATCGCTAACACCCCTTTCAGACGCCCACCACCGTTTCATTGCCGAGGAGTGTGACTGGGGTTTCACTCGCTTCGCCGATTTACGCAAGCTGACCACCCCCGACTACGCCAACGGCAAGACGCGACCCACGATCGAAAACGACGAAGTAGAGATCACCGCCTTTGTTCGTGTCCTTAAGGACCCGACTGGCGTGCTTTGGCACAACTTCATCAACTACGACTCGAAGAAGGAGACTGGTTACGTTGGACTGCGCAATCAGGGTGCGACATGTTACATGAACTCGCTTCTTCAGTCATTCTTCTGCACGAACGCGTTCCGCAAGGTGAGCTTTCAGATCTTCGACTCGACCCAGCTAACATCTAGGCGGTCTACCAGATCCCGACCGACAATGACGACCCATCAGAATCCCTCGCCCTCGCTCTTCAACGTGTCTTCTACCTGCTCCAGACCTCCAACCAACCTGTCGGCACTCGCGAGCTGACGACGTCGTTTGGATGGAAGCCCGAGTCGGATACCTTTAAGCAGCACGATGTGCAGGAGCTCGCACGTATCCTGCAAGACCGTCTTGAGGCCAAGATGAAGGGAACGCCCGCCGAGGGATCGATTCCCAAGCTCTTCAAGGGCCAGATGAAGACTTACATCAAGTGTGTGGATGTTGACTACGAGTCCTCGGTCGTCGAGGACTTTTATGACCTCCAGTTGACCATCAAGGGTCTCAAGGACCTCCGGGCTTCCTTCAAGGACTACTGCTCGGTTGAGACCCTCGACGGCGACAACAAGTACCAGGCCGAGGGCTACGGACTCCAGACGGCCAAGAAGGGTGCTATTTTCAAGTCCTTCCCCCCTGTCCTTCATCTTCAGCTTCGCCGTTTCGAGTACGACTTTGAGAAGGACGATCTTGCGAAGATCAACGATCGTCACGAGTTCCCGATGGAGATCGACCTCGAAGAGTTCCTCGAGGAGGGCGCTGATCGCTCGGTGCCCCACATCTACAAGCTGCACGGCGTTCTCGTCCACCATGGTGACCTCAACACTGGCCATTACTTCGCCCTGATTAAGCCCGAGAAGGATGGACGATGGCTCAAGTTTGATGATGACCGCGTCACACCCGTGTTTGACCGCGAGGTTCTCGAGGACAACTTTGGCGGTGGCGAGCTCCCGAACGGACCACCGCACCGCCTCGCCGCTCGCGACCCGAAGATCAAGAAGGCTACCAACGCCTACATGCTTGTCTACATCCGCGAGAGCGAGCTTGACAACGTCCTTGCGCCGTTCACCGAGGCTGACACTCCGGTCCACCTCAAGAAGCGTCTCGATGACGAGCGCGAGCAGCTTGAGGCCAGGCGCAGGGAGAAGAATGAGCAGCACCTGTACCTCACCGCGAAGGTCATCACCGATGACATTTTTGCCCGTCACCAGGGCTTCGATCTCGCGTCGTTCGACGACAAGAACCTGCCGGCTACCGAGTTGCCGACATTCCGTGTCCTCAAAACCGAGACGTTTGCCACCTTCCGTCAGCGTATCGCTTCCTACTTCAAGATCTCCGAGAACGACTTCCGCCTCTGGGTTCTGGTGAACCGTCAGAACAAGACGATCCGCCCCGATGTTCCTATCAGCGAGCGCAACGACAACCAGACCATGGAGTTCATCCGCAACAACATGGCTGCGCGTACCTCGGACCTTCGACTGTACCTCGACTTCAACGCGGATCACGCCAAGTTCAACCAGATGCACGCTGACCCGAACAACCAGCCGATCATGGTCTTCCTGAAGTGGTTCGACTGCAGCCGCCAGACTCTCCTCGGTCAGGGCAAGGTCTTTGTCAACAAGAACAGCAAGGTCAGCGACCTCTACGGTGTCATTCAGGAGAAGATGGGCTGGCCCTCTTCAACACCGATCAAGCTGTACGAGGAGATCAAGGCTGGCATGATCGAGCAGATGAAGGTCAAGTACACCTACCAGCAGAACGAGATCCAGGACGGTGATATCATCACGTACCAGGTCGACATGACGGAGAAGGAGGTGTCCGATCTTGAGGCCCAGTCTCTGTACTCGAGCGTACCCCAGTTCTACGACTTCCTCCAGAACCGCGTTCTCGTCCAGTTCAAGCCTCGCGAGGAAGACCCGACGGGCAGGGCACCCGAGTTCGACCTCATGCTCAGCAAGAAGATGGTGTACGACGTCATGGCCCACCGTGTCGGAGACTACCTGAAGCACGACCCCCTCAAGCTTCGCTTCACTTCGTCGAACCCGCAGACCGGTGCTCCCAAGGCGATCATCAAGCGTGCTCTCAATCAAAGCGTGGCGGACATCACGCAGACCAACTACTACAGCCAGCACCCGAACGTCATCCTGTACTACGAGCTGCTCGACATCAGTATCATCGAGCTCGAGACGAAGAAGTCGCTCAAGATTGTCTGGACCGGTCGCAACAACAAGGAGGAGGCCACGCACCCGTTCCTGCTTCCGAAGACGAGCACGTTCAGCGACGTTGCGGACCAGCTGCTCAAGACGGTGAAGTTGCAGCCTGGAGGCTCTGGCAAGATTCGCATCTTTGGCATCTCGAACAACGGAAGGTCGCAGCGCGAGTACACCGGCGCCGAGCTTATCGGCAACTTACCGGACCCTGCTCAGCTGTACGCCGAAGAGATTCCTGTCGACGAGCTCAACGCTACGGACAACACGCGCATCGTCAACTTGTTCCACTACTCGCGTGACCCCTCGAAGCACCACGGCGTTCCGTGCAAGTTTGTCATCATTGAGGGCGAGCGGTTCGAGGACACGAAGAAGCGGATACAGGAGAGGATTGGCGTCTCGGATAAGGACTTCTCCAAGTTCAAGTTCTCGCTTGTCCAGTCGACGGTATACAAGCAGCCGTCGGTTGTCGAGGACAACGATGTTCTGTACGACCACAAGTGGCAGCAGGACGACGCGCTCGGTCTCGACCACTACGACAAGAGGCCGAATAAGCACCACGCCGACGGCATCGTCATGAGGTAATTACTCGCATCCCATATATCAAGCCATCACATACCCTGCGCATAAAATCTCTCATTCCCATTGTGATCCCATTCTCATCCAAACTCCCCTTGCCCCAAGCACCCCACACCACCCACACCATTTACCATAACCAAACGGCGGCGGATGGTGCGCAGCTGCTCCTCCCTCGCCCCAAGACCCCCGCGGTTTGTCCCTTCATACCCCCGGTGGCCAGGCTGGCGCCGGTAAAAGTGGCGGCCGCATGTTTGTATCGTGACGTACGTGAGTCGTGAGTCTGGAAGGCGGCGAAGGGCATCATGTAAAGCTGCGGCACGGCCAGCGGAGCGTGGTGTCACGTAGTTTTATATAGTATAGAAAGAAGCTCTAGGCGAAAGCTAGTGAGAAAGCGAAAGTATGCACCTTCCTGACCAGCACAAATCCAGCTCGCGGCGAGCGGCAGAATATACAAGCAGAGCAGCATGGTGACGAAGGTCTGGTGATCGGGATCGACGCCGTTTCGTCACAAATGGTCCTCGCACCGGCGGCACTCGCCACCAGTTGTCATGTCCCAGTTAAAATTCGGCAACGCCAGCGTGTCCATGTGGGTCACAATGTTCTTTGCCCTTTGGACTCGTGTGCCCGTCAGACGCAGACGCCGGTGACTTCGGAATGCTTGGCATCGTCCACAGGCAGGACGCCGGGGACTGAGAAGCACAGTGACCCATGCGGCGACGGGTGCGGCAGCGGTGCGGAGTGCGGAGAACGAGATGGGTTCTGCCAAGATCCGAGCGAGAAGCGTGATGTAAGTTTTGCGTCGAGAGCCTGAGGTGTGTGCATGTCTGCCTGTCCAGCTTCAGCTTCAGCTTCGAGACCGACCAACCCTCCCTTGGCCTTTCAGGCAACTCAGGTCAACTCAGGTCGTGAAAGTGCGCGCCTGACCCTCAGTTCCGGAGAGTTGAGCGCCGCGCACGTCAAGAGAGCTCGAGGTTGCCTTCATTGAAATAATTCTTAATTCTTTCGGTGCGGTGATATTTCAGCTTCAGGTCAGCTAGGTCAGGTTTCAGGGTCTTTCTGGCCGGAAAGACTTGCCGTGTCCCGGGTGTCCGGCGCCACGTGCGTATGCTACCCCGCATTTCTGGCTTCGGCCTGGCGGCCGGTTTAAAGGCTGTGGTGACGCGAGATATCGACTCGATGACTCGATTTTCGGAGCCCTGGCGTCAGTACTGCAAGTTACGCAAGCACGGTCCGGTGACTAAACAAGCCCCCTAAATCACCGTAAACGTCCCTTCCCCTCCCACCGCAGAGTGCATTGGCCCCCCTCGGCCAGTAGGACTCGCCACCTGACACGCCAGGGCCAGTGCATCGCTGGCACTCATGCACCATGCGTTACCACCTCACTCGCACCCACGCCGGATCAAGATTTCCGCGCCTCGTCAGTCCTCCATGAGAAGTTTCTTCGCGGTGCACGGGGACACCGGAGTCGTTAGATTTTTATGCATGTGGGGAGATCAGAGATCATAGAGAAGCGAGAACTCGAGACAATTTTACAGTATTCGTTGATGTTGGTTGATTGTGAAAGAGGCGCGATAGAGACCGGAGCCGAGCGGGGCATTGTTCGGTGGTTTCGGTTTCGCTTTGTTGCAACAGTTGACTTGTGGGATTCCTCCGGCGAGAGAGAGAAGGAGAGGGTATTTCGTCGCGGCTGCTGGCTTGCGGTGTTGTTGAGATATACTAGTTAGGGCTACAGTGGTTGTTATGCTACTTGGCGGCGGAGACCTTGCGAGAATTGGGAGGGGAGACCTTCTTGGGTGTGTTGGACTGGGACTTGTTGGGGGTGGCGGCGCCCGACGAGGGAGCAGAGCCGGCGACGGCCTGAACTTCGGCCATCGACGTCGCGGGCACCTGGTGCATGGGGATGCCGAGGAGTTTGGCGCGTTTCTCCATGCGTTTCTCTGTAACGATGTCAGTGACTGTTGCTGAGGCGATGGTGCGCCACTCCGGATCGGAGTGTGCGATGAAGCTCACCTTCGAGCTGGCGGGCGCGGCCGACTGAGATGACCGTGTCGCGCGTCTTCTCCGAGTGCGCCATCTCGCTGGCGGTCGCGAAGATCATGGATCCCCAGCCGTTGCGGAACGTGTTGGCCTCGGAGACGACATCGACAATCTCAGCCTCGAGCTCCTTCTCGGCTGCAGCAAATCGGGCCATGGTATCGTCTCCGACGAGACCGCGCTGATGGAGCGACGCGAGAGCCTGCTTGTCCTCCTTGATGCGCCAGATGCGCTTGACGTCCGCAGTGGCGCGAACGAGAAGAGCGCTCTTGAGCATCGACTCGGGGACGGGCGGGTTCGCCGACAGAAGAGTGATGTAGATGTCGCGCGCGGGGTGGGCAGGGAACCATGGCTCGAACGACGTCTTCTCGGCTGGTAGGGTTAGCTTATGCATCGAAGCAGTAGCTCGGGTGGCCACGGATGCCTGAGGTTGTCCAGATAGTTTGTTGACAAATATCTTTAGAGACCTCGGCTGGATTGGGAAACCCGGAGCCGATGTGATCGTTACTCACCAGCTCGCCTACGACGGTAAATGCGCGAGAAGATGGCCATCGCCGTGACGAGCACGGTGATGTACGCGATTGGAACTGCAAGAGACGTCGCCATGGTTGCTGATGTTTGTCGGGGGGTTAGGTAAGGGGGTAAGGAGGGTGGACGGGGGTTAAGTAGTCGATGGGGAGATGTCGATGGTTGTGAGGTGTGGACGTGGGCTACCCACCGTCGGGCGCCAGCCAGAGTCAGAGGCAACGAGTCGATCAGCACCGGGACCCTGACACGTGGCATGCCTCTCACTCAACTCACCGCAGACCTCCAAGGCCGAGCATCGAGTTGACTCGAATCTCGACAAGTCTTGAGTGGGTGGCATGAATAAAGACCCCTCCCACCGCCCAACGGCCGCCTCCACCCTCGCAGTCCACTCTGTCCCAGCCAAGGTTCTCCCGCCGATCCGCCGACTCACCCGCAATCCAAACCACCATGCTCGACTCGGACAGATACGACGTGATCGTTCTCGGCACAGGGCTCGCAGAAAGTATAGCCGCTGCGTGAGTCCGACTTTTCTCTTATCGGTCGGCCGAGTCGGCTAGCCGCTGGCTCTGTTTGTGCGCTTGCACATACATGGTTCATCGCAGATCGAGTACGGCTATCTGATTACGAGTCCAGTCGAAAAGAACAACAGTCCTCCACCCGGAGACTCGGGACCCCGCTTCCGATCATGTTATCGCTGGCGTGCTCCCTCACCACACCCTCTACTCAACAACAGTTGCTGATGCTACAGTGCCCTCGCCAAGGCTGGCAAGAGCGTCCTCCACCTTGACCCGAACGAGTACTATGGAGGCGAACAGGCCAGCTTGACGCTCGACGAGCTCGTGGCCTGGGCTGAAGCTCGGGGCGCTGAGTCGTCGGAGCCGTCTTCCTCTGAGTCGTCTTCCTCGTGGACTGCAACGCCTTACGGCTCATCTCAGCGGGCTATCTACACTCACTGCTCCACGACTGGTCTCGGCTCCCTCGCCCAGGACAGGCGGCGATATGCGCTCTCGCTGTTCCCGGCGCTCATGGTGTCGCGGGGAACGCTTGTATCCACGCTCATCTCGTCCGATGTAGCCAAGTACGTCGGCTTCCGGCTGCTCGACGGTGTGAGCATGTGGGACGCTTCGTCTGACTCTCCCCGCCGAGTCCCAGGGAGCAAGGAGGATGTGTTCCGAGACAAGTGGATCTCGCTCCCGGAGAAGCGCAAGCTGATGAACGCGCTGCTCTTCGCAGGAGGCGAGTTCGAGGAGGACGAGGTTTTCAAAGGTGAGCTGTCGTCATGGTCACATGAGCTCATTCCAGGCGCCGGGGGGAAGGACATGCTGGCCTTTCTGAAGGAGACCTTTGCACTCCCGGACCACCTGGCGCAGGCGGTCGCGTACGCCGTCTCCTTCGCCACGCCCGAGGAGCAGAGTGTACCCGCCCTCGTGCGCGCGAGGAGGTACCTCCGAAGCATCGGCCGGTACGGACCGAGTGCCTTCCTCGTTGGCCAGTACGGTGGTGCCGGCGAGGTCGCACAAGGGTACTGCCGGTGAGTCCGAAGCCCCCTACCCAGAGCTCAAGCTGACGCCCAGTGCTTGCGCAGTGTTCGGCGGAACGTACGTGCTCGGACCCGAGGCTATGCCCGAGATCGAAGCGGCCGGCGCCGACAGCGCAGCTGGTGACGACGCCAAGGACCAGGGCGGCGTCCAAGTCAAGGTCCCCGCTCATCCCACGCCGCTGCGTGCAACGCACCTCGTCACATCGCCGTTTTTCCTCGCCAAGGTGACCAAGGCTTCCGGATCCGAGAAGAACGTCACAGCCCATGCTGTTGCTGTCGTGACCTCGCAGCCGGGATGTCTGAAGCGGCCGGCCAAGGAGGACGAAGAGGCAGAGGACGACGACACGGGTGTGGTCATCTTCCCGCCCACGGACAACTCGCCGCTCGTCCGAGCGCTCATCATGGGCGAGGGCACTGGCTCCTGCCCTGCGGGCCAGTGGGTCGTCTACCTCTTCTCGGAACTTGAAGGCGAGAAAGACCCGAAGGAGCTGCTCCGGCCGTACCTCGAGAAGATCGGGGGCGAGGTTGCGTTCGAGGCGTACTACCTCGCTCACCGCGCGAAGGATACGCAGGAGGCGCCCGAGGGCGTGGTGCTCGTGCAGCCATACAGTGGCCGGCACATGCTGACAGAGGGTCTGGACTGGGAGGCTGAGCAGGGCGAGAAGGCCTTCCGCGCCGTGCTGCCCGAGGGCGAGTTCTTCCCCAAGCCCGAGGGCGAGGAGGACGAGGATGAGTAACCGCCTCTCCGCCATTCGCCACCATCAGCACTGGCGTAGCCGTCGGTATCGTTTGCCACCCAGCCGAAGGTCTTGAAGTCTGGATGAACGAGAGGGCCGACGGTGGTCTGGAACTTTCCGCGAACTGCCGATGTGCCAATGTGCCGATCTTCGGCGATGGCGAGCGCCGCCCCCACTCTTGCTTCTGGCCGCTCAGTCGACACGCCCGCGTCTGGCCCATTATCTCGGACCCGAATCTCCCCACGCATCTTTCCCGCTTGCATGGAAATCTCCACTGAGGTCCATAGTTGTATCATAATCCCCCGCATTGCATGCAGAACTCGTTAATCACGGATCCGAGTCGAAAGAACCGCAGACCGATGGGCCTGGATTCTCGAATTCTGGTTGCCACTCGATTTGCCACCGGCCACCTCCACCTCCGCAGTGCCTAGTAAGCCCTTGGCCCTTGTCAGCCGGTGCGGAATGAAATCCTGCCCAGCCAAGGGCAGCGTTTCCATGACTCCGGTTCCCGCGCACTCGTGACCCAAGAGATCTAGCACCCCCGCCCACTCCCCATCAACCAGTCAGTCGCTCGTTCCTATGCAAAAGTGTTACCAGTGCAACTAGAAGTTATTTGTTATCTGGCTCGTGCCGATCCATTGTGACCAGGCTACAAAAAGAACTAATCAAAAAGCGAAGTTGGTAATCGGGTTGCTCTTCGCGGCGAGGCCGCAGAACAAAGAACGAAGTATGCGTTGATGAGCGGCGAGTCGTCGAGAGCGAGTAAGGCACTTGCGACTCGCGCCCGGTCAGCGACGCGCTTAGGCGCCGAAACCGTAGAGGGTGCGGCCCTGGCGCTTGAGGGCGTAGACGACGTCGAGCGAGGTGACGGTCTTGCGCTTGGCGTGCTCAGTGTAGGTGACCGAGTCACGGATGACGTTCTCGAGGAAGATCTTGAGGACACCACGGGTCTCCTCATAGATGAGGCCGGAGATACGCTTGACACCACCACGGCGAGCGAGACGGCGGATAGCGGGCTTGGTAATACCCTGGATGTTGTCACGCAGGACTGCGCAGAGTTAGCGAGTGTTCTCGTGAAGAAAGCATGAGGTGTTTTTGTGAGAAGAGAAGAGGAGAGGAAAGGCGGTGTCGTATGGTGGTGACGAGCGGTGGAATGATGGTGGAGTGTAGACTAACCCTTGCGGTGACGCTTGGCGCCGCCCTTGCCGAGACCCTTGCCGCCCTTTCCGCGTCCAGACATTGTTGATTGAGTAGTAGTGGGGGTTGGTGGTGAAGAGAGAGAGAGAAGTTGTGAGTTTGTTGGGACGAGAGATGTAACGAAGGGCTTATAACCTCGAAGCGACTCCGAGCGGGTGGGAGGATGCGGGACCCTGAGGTGTTCGGTGGCGGCGTCAGCGGGGGGCAGTGACGAGTGCAGTTATGTTTTGGTACCGTGCGTCACAGATCACGCTAAGCCGGCACTATGTGATCTCCAAGTATAGACTACTGGTCACGTGATACGTCCCATAGTAGAACGTCCATATATTCAGGCACGAAGATCACAAATCACGCGTGATCCTGATCTTGATCCTGCGCGTCGTGACTTCTGATCAAGAGTCCGTGATCCATAAACACGATTGCGGACATGCATGGCTGGCAGTGCATGGCATGCTTCCGGGCCTGGTCTCGTGACCTCATGTCGCGTGCATCGTGCATGTGCCGTGCTCCCGTGCATCCTCGTGCCAAGTTTGTGGCATGCTCATTAATACATGTACAACGGGTCTGCCGCTGATTATCTGCAGTTGTATGTGTATGACCGACATCTATGAACCGTCTATTCCTCCTTCGCTACGCCGCGGCGACCTCCACGCTGCCGCCGCCAGCACCGATCCAGCTCATGCGCGGCACCCACTCGCCGTCGGTCTCGGCGTCGCCAGTCTCTCGGATTACTTCCCAGCCGCCGAGCGGCACACGCCCAGGCTCGCACACCCACGCGTGCGTCTTGACGCTTGCGCGGCCGCCGGCCGGGATCGTGCCCCGATGTGACAGTGTACCGGTGTACACCGAACCCTGGGGCAGGTTTAGGATCCAGCGGACAGGGAGCGTCGGGCTTCGGTTCTCGAGCTCGAGCTCGACGGGGAGCGATAAAGATCTGCTGTCAGCTAACGGGACGCATCAAAGTAGCTTACCCCTTGGCAAAGTCGTGGGTTACTCGTCCCTGCTTAGCAGAAGGCACCCTTGTCCGCACGAGTAGCGGATCCGCCTCGTCCGCGAACACGCCCTCGAGCACCGCTTCGTTGAGCGCGCGCATCTGTCGTCCCGTCTCCTCGTACATTGTCCGCTTGGCCGTTGACTCGCCGCCGCGCAGAGACTCGACAAGACTGAAGGCCGGCGCTGGGCGGATGCCATGCGCGCACGCAAAGCCATACCGGTTCTCAGCCGCCCAGGAGGCGACGAGGTCGAGCTCGAGGGGGTCCAGAAGCGGCAGGATACGAGGCACAAGCTCCCGTGGCAGCGTCGGGAAGTGCTCCGTCGCAAAGCGCAACCGCCATGCTCGCCTGGCGCGAAGGTACTCTGCCGTCGGAACCTGCAGCTTGACGCTTCCAGGCTCGATGGGTTCGATCGCCTCTGGTCGGCCGGCGAGGACGTGACTGAGGTTTGATACCAGGCGAGTCTGCGTCAGATCCACGTTTGCGCCTCCTGATTGCACGCTCAGCACAAGTCTTTGCGTCTGCTGCGGCAGTAGCGGCTCTGGCGACACATCCGCCGGCGACGTAAGTTGCCAGTACTCCGACACAGCGCTCAGGCCCGTAACCTCGAGCGGTACGTCGGCGTGGTTCGTGACGGTGACAGCCAGGAAGTATCCCTTCCTTGCCGGTGCGACTTCGGTGCTGATCGCAAGAGCCCTGCGCACCTCAGCCGCGTGCGACACCCGGGAGCATCCGAGCACGTCGGTGCCGGCCGCCGAGAAGATGGCAAGCGCCTTGACGTCCAGCGCGCCCGGGGCCACCGCTGTGAAAACAACGGGAACCGTGACACTCTTGCCCGCTTCGATCACGCCATCGTACAGCGGCACAGGAGCGATGGGCTGGAGGCGGTTGGGTATCGATGCGGGGGTATTTGAATGCGAGGTATCTGCTGTCAGTTGATGACTGGTCTGAGATAACTCACGCGAGACGATGGCGCCGTAGTGGTTCGTGATGAGCCCGACGTTCTCGACACCGAGTGTGCCCTTATTTCGCAGTGTGATCTCGGCATCGACGAGCTCCCCCTCGAACATACTCCCTGGTACACCGGTGAGCTCAATCTCCAGCCGCGGCCGAGTCGCCTCGGCATGCACTGTCAGTGACGTGTCCTTGGCGTACATGGGCTTGAGACGTTGCTGTTTCGTAGCGAACAGGCGCTTGCCCTTGCGCTCGAGACTCTCTACGCAGGGGAGGAAGCGGTGGAAGGTGAATGTCGCGTTTGCAACCGTGAATGGTCCCTCAGCCTTGGGTGTAATGGCAAGCCGGATCGCCCCCGTCTCATACGGCGCAAGAGCGACCTCGTCGATCGTCTGCACCTCGACGGCCGCCGCCGGCTCGACGCCGACAGTCAGGTTTTCGAGGACAATGGGGGCATTGAGTGGGTTGCTGGCAATGAGCTCGACGCATAACGTTTCTCCCACGCAAGCGGCGATCTTCCTGGGATCCGGAAGAATGCTCAGCGGCTTCTTGCCCTTGCGGTCCCAGTTCGCCAGCGCCTTCTTCTCAAGTATCTCCCAACCTTCAGTGCTGTGCTCGGACGAGGCCTCCGGCAGGAGGATCTTCGTCTTGGAGATGTCAAAGATGGGGGTCGGAAGCTTGAGCTTGCCCTTGGCCGCCTCCAGCTGATCGGGGTGGTTCTGGAGGTGCTCGTACGCGAGCGCCATGTCCTCAAGCACCATTGATTGACCAGGCGAGCTGGTGTCCTCGCGTTTTAGTAAACGGAGGAAGTGCTCGACGGCAACCGCGCTCTCGCCAAGCGTGTACGCCTGTCGTCCAAGGGCGTACTCGAGGTTGTCAAGCGCAGCCTTCCACGGCGCGCCGCGCATGAGCGACGCCGCTTGCTCGAGACACCGCCGCGAGAAAGCCTTGTACCCAGCCTTCTCGTACTTCTTCGCCGCCATGACGAGGTGAAGCGATTGTCGTCGGCTGCCGCGTTTGCTCTTTCCGCCCTTAACGTCGGCGGCGGCAGCCTCCTCGACAAGGACAGCACACGGTACCTCGTCCGCCTCGCCTGCACCCTTGACGAGTGCTGAGCCCACACCGCGCCACTCCTGAATAGCCTTCCAGGCCTCGTAGTACAGCACGGTGGCGCGCAGAGCGTCCAGCTGGATGTGTCCAGGTGGGCCATGCTGGTAGTACGAGATGACTGCGTTCTCGAGGCACGTCGAAATCTCGGTGTGCTGTAGTGTCGTGAAGGGGACTATGGAGCCGGGCGGGGTGTTCGGGAGGAAGAATGCGTTGGACAGCAGCTGTGACAAGCCGACCATCTCGTTCGCAGCCGCTGCGTACCGCCACGCCTTGTCTTGAACGTAGTCTCTCCGGAGCGAGTCGTACACCCCGGCAGCATATCGGTAGTCACGGAGCATGAAAGCAAAGTCGGCGAGGCGGCGTGAGAGTCCATCGGGCGAGTTGACCGGGTAGTAACCCTTGATGGCGTTGTAGCCCGCTGGCCCCGTAGTAGTGCTAGGACTAGAGGGGCGTGAGGAGAAGAGCTTCCGTCCTGCACCGAAGAGCCGTCCCGTCAGTCCACGGCGAGACGACTGGTATGCCTCGTTCCACTCGCGAATTCTAGCTTCCATCCATGGGACTAGGCTCTGGACGACGAGCTCACGTACGAGCGCCATGAGGCGCTGGATGTCCTCAGACGTCAGGAGGCTGGCGTACGTCTTCGGCGGGCCGTCTTCCTCCATCTGAGCCGCAGCGCCCATGGGCGATAACGTTAACGAGGAGAGTGCGTTGGCGTAGATTTGGGACAGCGCGCCGGCGTCGCCCTGGCTATCCGGACCCTCGGCAGTAGTCACGTCCGTCGAGACGTCGCCCGCCTGTTGCCGTGAGTTGATAACAAGCAGAGTCGAGTGCGGCCCGTACGCCTTCTTCACGTTGGCAAGCAGCTCCTCGGCCTTGACGAGCGATGAGCCCGCCTTCGCGACGTCGTGCACGACGACGAAGAATTTGAGCACCTGCACGCCGTCCATCCAAGGGGCCGCCTGCGCACCGGTTCCGACTGCCTGGCCATACAGACTCGTCAGCGTGCCCATCGGGTCCGGCGTCGTGGTCGAGATCGCGATCATGACGCCGACGGGGTGGTTGAACGTCTCATGCGGCGCAAGTGGGCGGGACGACAGGAGCAGAGCGCGCGTCGTGGGGTATTGCTGGTCCTCATCTGAAAGTTAGGTCGCGTGATCCGAGACAACATACCAGGTGAGTGTTTTCCGACGCATGATCCGATGAGGTCGACAATGATGTCCGGATTCGGTGAGCTCAGCTGCTGGTACACGCTCGGGTAGGAAACAAAGCGGAGAGGGAAGCTCGGGTGCACGGTCGGTTGGAGTGTCGATGACAAGATAGACACTGGGAGTCAGTTGACTGGACTTGAAGCACCGCTGATATCAGCTCGACTCACCCCGCTCCGTGCCGCCCTCCCATGGCCGAAGAAGCTCTTCGAGGCCTTTGCAGCCGTTGGCGTTGCACGAGTCGTTGACGTCGTCACTGGCGAGGACAGCTACGCGGGGCGACAGTGACTGGATGATCGAGAGGGGCGGCGAGGGCATTGTGCCGAGTGGTGCCGCCTGCTGTCGAGTCGGTGATCAGAGGACTGTCCGGGAAGGTCTGGTCGTTGATAGTGAGCGCCGATGACATGGTCTGCCCGCACCGGCATCGCTGCACCGGCGTGAGGGGCCGACCTCCATGACGCAGCTGGCTGGAGAGCACGATAGGCGTGAGACCGGGTGGGTGGAGGTGGTCGCGTGCCTTTTTTCTTCCGTCCGCCCTGTCCCAATCCTTTCGGCCAAAAAGTCGAGATTTCGCTGCACCCGGAGCGAGACGCTGCGGCCAGCTCGATCTTTTGCTTATCTCGATCGACCACCTCGTCGTCACCCCACACCTCGACCATGTCGCCGCGGCGTCCGCCAGCCGCGTGCTGCGCCCGTCGGCTCCCTCCGTCCTCATCCCCGCCCGCCACGCCTCGTCCTCGACCAAGACGCAGGACACTGCCGCCGATGACTGGGTCGTCCCCGCGATCCACCTGGGCCCGACGCACCCCTCCCGCTACGGCGAGCACTACGCCCAGACGCTCGAGACCGACATGATGTACATGGCGTACAACCACCGTGCGAACCAGGTGTACGCTGCCGAGGCCAGGAAGGCTGCCGACAAGGCCGCGCAGCCGGCGCCGATGCTGACGGGATACGAGGCGAACCGGCCGAAGGCCATGCCGCGCGGTAACCGTCCGGAACGCCCGCTGAACCGCCCCATCACGCCGGAACTGATCCCTGCGCTTGAGAGCATCACGATCCACTCAATGGTTAAGGAGGCGATCGGAACGAAGCAGGCGCTGCTGGATGCGATCATGGCGCTGCGCACCGTTTCGGGAGAGTCGCAGAAGGGCGCCGGACGTATGAACGAGGGTGTCCAGGTCCTGCGTGCGCGCAAGTCTGCCGCCGCATGGAAGCTCCGCCAGGGCATGCCCATCTCGACCAAGGTCGAGATCAAGGGTGAGCCCATGTACGACTTCCTCCAGAGCTTTGTCGAGTTCGTCCTTCCCCGTCTCCGTGACTACCCCGGCTTCAAGCTTCCCGGTGTCTCGTCCAACAAGAACACCCCCTCCGCCATCTCTGGCGTCGTTGCCATGGGTCTCCCTCCCGCCGCCATGGGCCTCTTCCCCCAGATCGAGAACAGCATCGACTCGTACCCCCGCCTCCACGGTTTCGACATTGTGTTCAAAACCAACCTCCGCGGTGCCGACTCGCAGGAGTTTGCCCGCGCCCTCCTCTCCGGGTTCCGGATACCCTTTAGCCGTAACTAGACATCATCATTGCATGCACCATTCAAGATAGGGCCAGATGTTGAGTGGTCGGCTGGTGCTAGTCTGCGAGTATGGGTAGTCTCTATATCTAATGTCTACAACTCTACTAACACAGCGCTAATCCTTCTTACCGTCCTCGCCGCGCGCCTCTTTCCACTCCTGTGTTCCGCTCTCCCTTCCCTTGCCCCTCAGGTCCCTCTCCTCCGCCTCGCGATCGCGCCGCTTCTCATCGGCGATCCACCTCGCCTGCGCCTCGTCCATACTCGAAAGACGTGCCTTCTCCTCTTCGCTCATGTTCCGGCGCTGTCGGACAGTGTATGTCGCGAGAGCCTGAAGATGGGTGAGCACATACTATCACCCTTGGATGACAGGTAGACGACGTTCGACTTACTCTAGCCAGATCCCGCTCGCCGGTGGGCTGTCCGTCCGGTCCGAAACGCTTCTCGGCGCGGCGCTGAAGACACTCTCCCCAGTCATCGACATACGCCCGTGTGACGTCCTCGGCACCATACGGGCCAAAGGCAAGGCAGTAAGCCTGCTTCTTCCCCCATCCGCGGTCGTAGAGTTGCGGCTTGCCGACCTCAGCCTCGCAGCTGTCGACATGCACCCAGTGTCCCGCCGTCGGGCTCCAGAACTCGGTCCAGACATGGTCCTCGCTGCTGTCAGTTTGCTGTAAGGTCAGGTGAAACTCACGAGTTCCAGACGTAGCGTGCCTCGAGTCCAAGCGCCAGGCAGACGGCGTAAAACAGCTGAGCAAACTCGCCGCACCTTCCCTCCCGACTCTTGATCAGTGCATCGATAGCGTTTAACCGAGGGAAGCGGCGTGGTGTTTGGCAGCTGTTGCAAGTCCAGATCTCACACCGAGTTGCACCTCCTTGTCGCTCAGTGATGTTCGGACTGTCAGAACCAGTGCACTGCGTCTCACCCCCGCACGCGGGACACTTGATGGGATCGACCCAGCGGAAGAACTCGTGCTTGAACCAGCTCGCGGCTGCCTGCGCGATGGCTTCCTCGCGGCCGAACGGCTGAAAAGGGGGGTTCTTCTCCAGCTCATCGGCCTTTGCAGAGATGTGCGAGGTCAGTTGCTTCAGTTCAGCAACCGTCGCCGCATCCTGCTGTCAGCTACGACGAGAACAGTCGGTTTAGCGTTGAGGTACAGGAATAGCACAAGGGGGGAGGAAGGTGCACTCACAGCCATGCCCTCGAGGCCCGAGAAATGCCGCGCGTTGCTCTGCAGCGCCCCAGCTATTCCGAGCCG
Organism: Trichosporon asahii var. asahii CBS 2479; assembly: GCF_000293215.1. Taxonomy (NCBI): domain Eukaryota; kingdom Fungi; phylum Basidiomycota; class Tremellomycetes; order Trichosporonales; family Trichosporonaceae; genus Trichosporon; species Trichosporon asahii. Next base: position 365,623 of record NW_014040855.1, on the reverse strand, counting down.
CCATCGTCTCGTCGGAGCCGGTCGGTATGAGCCCAGTGCCTGCTGAACAAGCAAACGGAATTCGGCGGCCGTGAGAAGGTCGAGCTCCTTTGGCGGTGGAATGGACTCATAGCCACCCTTCTCGAGTTGGAGGGCAATGTACCTGCACTCCTCCATCGAGGGGATCGGGGGCATGCTGGGGAGATGAGGAAGTTGGTCAATCTTGGGTGGCAAGGTGAACGGCCTCCACCATGCTTCTCGATGACGCTACACCTGACGATCTCGGTCAGCCCGGGATCAATATTTCGACAGTGGCAAGTGGCATGAAGCATGTCACCCGCTCGATCGCGACGCGTGCTGGGTCGTGCCGTTCCGGCAAAGCTAAAGCATGGAGTGCGCAGCATCAGTGCGTTTCTGGTGCTGCAAAGTGCGTTCCATCGTCGCTCGCGTTCCAGTGAAACGGATCCGGGCGCAGCAGATGGGCTTGCCCCTATGGCGGTACGCTAACGCGTGCATTGGGCCCCGCTCGAAGCCACGTCGCCCTTTCAGCCAGCCCGTGCGCCATGCCCGCGAGTCCTTCCCGGCGGCCTCCATCGTACCCCTCGTTACGCCGCCGCACCGGCCGCACCAATTGTCGGGCACGCACGAGCCGCGCCGAACGTCCGTGTAGCCGTGCGGGCCAAAATTACACAGCACCGGCATCGTCGCACCATTGCACCCTTACTGGCCACCGACCATGGCGCCAACCATATAGCTCGTACTCTGAGGTATGCTTATGCAGCTCATTGTTGTTCTCCATCACTCTCTCATTCAACGACAGCCATGTCCGTGTCCCTCGTCACCTCCCTCGCCGATTCCGGCGACGTGCCCATGATCACCGCTCCGGCTGAGCTTCCCTCCGTATCGTCTGAAATGCCTGGCTCCTCCCTTCTCCAGTTCGGCGCCTCGCCCTCCGCCGATGCCGACTCTGCCGTTTCCGCTTCTCCCTCCGCCTCCGCCTCCTCTACCTCTCCCTCTGAGTCCGCCGAGGAAGAGCCCAACGACGGCACCTGCCATGGACCGCCTGGCCTGAAGGGCGCTTCCTGGTTCGCCTCGGGCAAGTGGCCGGGGATGCTGGCGCAGGACGAAGTTTCGTGCAATTCGAACCTCAACAACGTGACGCGCGCATGCTGCGACGAGGTCAAGGGCGAGGCCCAGATGGGCACGGAGTGCGGCCTCATCGTGTGCAAGGTCTCCAACAGCTCTGAGCCGGCTCTCACGTCCTGCTTCAAGAACAACGGCGCCCAGTCTGGGTGCGAGAGGCCCGCCAAGCCGAGCACGACGGCGAGCAAGAGCCCGACGTCCTCCCAGAGCTCGAACGCTGTCCGACTCGCTGCCGGTGTGGCGTTGACACTGCTCGCGAGCTCGGTAGCCCTCGGCGTGTCTTTGTAAGCATCAAACGTCCGTGCCACTACCACGCCGCCTCGTGGCCAGCCCCCGGCCGCCATACCGGCGCCCTTACGGCACCTCCGACACGCACCGCCCACACACATTCCAAACCATAGACCGACTAGATTCTCTCCTTCTCTCTCACTGTAGCCTGGCCCTCTGTTAGGCCGCCGTAGCTTCGTAGACGTTACATGTATGTGCTTTTATTTCACCCGTGAATGCTTCAGAGTTTGCCTCGAGAGCGGCCGCCGTGCGGAGGCGGTATGCGACAAGTGGAGGAGGAACCCAATCTCGACGGCAGCCCGAGTGCCCACGCCGATGCGTCGTTGCCACTGTGCGTCGGTGGGGTGATAGCGCGATAGCGGCTGCTTTGTGCTGTATGCTACGGCGGGATCTTCTACGATACGAGTATGAAGCACGCGAGGCTCTCTGGGGCAGGATTCGCATCCCTTCTCCTTGAAACCCACCGCGACAGGTCTGCGCCTCGACGCGACAGGTGTGCGCCCTCCTGGTATGCCTTCCCTCACTGCTGCGACACGCCACGTCCTCCTTGGAAGCCAAAGAGCGTCCTCCGCGTCGCTCGGAATCCTCGCATCCCATCAGTTTCGTCCGCAACGACCACCAGCCAGCGGAGTGGGAGGGCGATCCAGCGCAGAGGCGAGGCGTGAGCTTCCACGCGGTCAACGTCGAGCTGATCACAGGCCCATTCACTCTTCGCCGCCCGGTGCCAGGCTGGATGGCTCGGCGGCTAGACAGGGAGACGTCGTCAGGACGAGGTGAGCTTTCACAGACTTTGTGCACCTGCCTGGCTACTGTAGTCACATCGGACCTAGGACTTCAAGCCAACCACAGGTCCCGCACCAGATCAAATGCGGATTCTGTGACGTTGTACGATCACAGGCTGCTCACAGGCTGCTCATCGGTGAGTGCTCCTATGCTGGCTTGAGTGCGCAGGCGCAGCCATATCACGAGGCTAGAGAAGGATCTGACAGCAGTTTGCAAGTGCCAGCAACGGAACAACCGTTAAGTTGCACGACCACAGCAAGTACGGGGATACAGCGAGAGAGATCGAGTGAGTGGCCCAGCCAGAGAGCTGGGGCGCAACGCTCCCACGAACCCGGACCAGCTGACATCAGATCGGCAGTTAGCCCCACCGCAAGGTGGAGCAGGTGAAGTTGTACTATCACCCTAACACGTTTGGTGTTGTAGCAGGGCAGTGTACAGTGAGTACATTGCTGTTCTGTAGGCAGTGCCCGAGCTAACAGTATGGCTAGCCACTACATGATGGCAAGAGTGACGTGGCACGATCACTCACCCGCGGATAGGCAAGGTTTACCTGCTAGGTCACTGAGTGGCCCGTGTGACCGGCGGTGACGCCACATGTGCAGTCCTTCTATCTCAGGCCTTCAAGGGAGTAAGCGACGTCGAAAGCCGCGAAGACGTCGCGTATGGCGTTCGACGACCACGCTGCGAGTGCATGGTAGCAGCAAGAAGTATGACGGAGGAACTGGAGTGAGTTACATTTACGACGATCCCCAGTGCTGCAGATTCGCTCTACTACAGTCGAGTCAAGCGTCGCAGCAAGTGCCCTGGAACAGAGCTGATTGCAGGTCTCTATTGTGGCTATTGGGGGCACTGCAATTACCCTGTACCGTGGCAACAAGAAGTCTCATGTGGGGCTGCCTCTCCTTGTGTGACGGTGCACGATCTCCCGAGATCCAGCTCTCGGCTCCTTCCGGCCCAAGGCTCTAATTCATGGCTTCAACGTTTAACTCTCAAATATCTCACCTTTTTCTCAACTCCCCAACTCTCAAATCTCAAATCTCTCGAATCTCTAGCCTCCCCACACTCGTGGAAGACCGAGTTCAAGTTGGCAGTCCGCGGTGTGCGTTTGTGACGGCGCCACAGGTCCCGGTCAGAGACGTTCTCTGCTATCGACTGCCGCTTGTGGTGACGCCACCGAGTGGGAGGGTGGGGTGTAGGTCTCAGGTGATGTTAATCGATCACTTGATAGCGACATGCATCAGTATTTTCAGCAGACTCACCTGTGCATGGTTGCAGCCACCACGACAAGATGCCACTTACCCTCCCACCCAAGAGTGGACCAGGCACAGCCGGTTTGGGTTTCCCACGTGGGAAATGTGGAGGTCGGAGACTTCAGAAAAAAACGCCCGTTTCTGCTCTTTGCGAGCGCTCTCGCCAGTGCTCGACGCCGAGATTTCGACGCTGCTCGCTACCACACCTTGCACACCACCACTCCTCCAGAGCCCACGATGTCCGCCCCTCTGCGCAACTTCGGCGCGCGAAAGCTGCTCTCGAAGCAGGCGCACCCCGCCATTCTGCCCCTTCCCGCGCAGCAGTCGGGTAACAACAAGCCCTTCTCGCTCAAGAAGACGCGGCGCAACTGGAAGCCGAACGTGCACATCATGAACATGCCCGTTAACATTCTTGGCGGTGCGCCGACCATTGCACAGAACCTCGCCAACCTCAACGAGTCCAAGTTCGTGCGCGGACCGCACCTCAAGCGCGTCAAGCTCGCGGCGCGGGATAAGAAGACGGTCGACAAGGCTGGTGGTGTCGAGGGCCTGCTTGTAAGTATTCACAGTATCGCGGCAGAAAGGAAAGCCGAGCCGAGGGTTAAGCGTCTAAGGAATTACTCCGGAGCTGCGCTGCCTTGGAACGGTCTGTTTCCTTGGCGAATGGCGATGGTCGTCTGATCTGGCCTCTATCGCTCCCATGGAGCCGATGCCGCGCAAGCAGATACAGCCGGGTTCAGCTGTTTTTACGAGTGCAGAGATGAATAGCTAACATCCCAGCTCTCTCTGCCCGCGTCCAAGCTCACGCCCTACGGCCAGCTCCTCCGTACCGAGCTTTTCCGTGAGCTGCACAGCATCAAGGCCCAGATCGAGGCCAACCCGGAAGAGAAGGTTGCCCCGAAGCTCATTGAGGGCGCTGTCTCCGCTGAGGCCGCTGAGGCCACTGAGCAGCGATAAATTGCCCAGGCGGTCAGACGAGTAGACCTCCCCCACCAACGGTTCGGCGACGCACAAGGTCCGAGTCGTGGAGGAGGAGGGGACACAGTAGGCGCACGTTGGCGCGCAAAAACGCATTGTTTAGCATTCTTTCTTTGGCATGTACACTTCTCTAGTTGCAGAACTGGGTCGCGACCAGTGCAGTTGAGGTTGAGCTGACTGAACGCGCTGACTGGATGGGTCGGCGGGATGAGTGATAGATGGATCGGCAACAGCACCTCGACATGGTTGCACCAAGTCTTCTAACGCTTGTCTGCTAGGATATACGGCGATACCTACCGCAAGCCCGTGAAGTGTAGTGTCTTACATATATGGCTAAGGATACAACATTGGTTGCCCAACTGCGCGCTGCCGAGGGGCCCACCTATCACCCTGCTGGCTGCGCAAGTAATTGACGGAGTCCTTCGAAGGTCTGCTCAGTCGTCCTCAATCGACACATCGTATGCGTCCCTAGCCCATACGCCCATGCCGACGAGGTTGCGCATCATCTCTCCCTCCTCTGCCTCACGTTGCCTCTCACGCTCGAGTTCATGCTTGGAGCGCTTAATACCTTTCCTTCGCATCGGCGTGTCAGCCTCGCGCTGGCGCACCGTCTCCTGATCCGGGACCAGGTGCGCGAGGGCGGCGGGCACGACGGACGCCTTCTGCGCGGACCGAGCTGGGCGTCCGCGCTTTTTGGGCAGCGAGGATGGCGGCGGGGTGAAACCCGCGCCTGCTGCAGGGTCCTGCGTTGTTCGGAGGAGCAACGGGAACTGCGGTAAGGGCGCAGCCGGCAGTGTTCCTTTCTGCCACGTTAGCTTTGGGCCACGGAAACGCCTTCGAAAGTTACTCACCTCCTTCCACATCTTCAGCACGTCCTCCACGTACGCCCGCACGTCGATGAGCGCACCGCGCTGCACGTCAAGTGCCTGTTCCTCGCTGGCCATGGACTGCAGCTCAGCCTTCCGAGCAGCAATGTCCTCCTTGAGCGCAGCGACATCGGCCTCGAGCCGCTGAGCCAAGTCGCGGAGCACGTCCGCCAGCTTGGTGCTGTTTTCGAGTGCGATCGTGTTCTTAGAGCTCTGCGCTTCAAGTACCGTCCGGTCCGTCGGCGGGACCGAAGCGGCCGGCGTGCTCCCTTCCTTGGCGCTGAGGAGCTGCACGTCCTTTTCCACGATGGCCTGGCGGGTTGACGCCAGCTCTGCCTCGAGCGCCTGCTGCGTTAAGAGGAAGGGGTCCGCCGTAGTAGATCTCGGCGAAGACTCAGTGATCTGCGCCACAAGTCCGTGCAGAAAGTCGGACGCCGAAGCCTCACCCATTGGCGGTGGGGCCAGAGCAGCAGCAGCAGCGGCAGCAGCAGATACGTCAAGCGACTGCTGCTGCTCCTCCTGGGCTTGAGCCTGCGCCTGAGCCTGAGCTTGCGCCTGAGCCTGTTGCTCAAGATGTTGCTGCAGGCTCTCGAAAGTGGCGAAGGCAGCCTCGCTGACAGCTGCGGAGGCGAGCTCTCGAAGGGTATGCTGGGCGATCAAGTTGCCGTCCTCCCCGGTCTCCAGCGACTCGACAGTCGCATGGGCTTCCTCGCCCTCGAGCGCCGCGAGCGCTTTCCGTAACCGCTCGTTCTCGGCTCGCAGTGATGTCGCTGTGATCTCCAGGCCGGAAAGGTCCTTCCGCTCCCTAGGCGGCGGGGTGCCCTTCATCTCCTCGCTGTCGAGTAGATGCTCCTGTTCCTGTTGCTGCACAGCCTGCGCGGCGGCGACAGCCTCAGCGGTCTCCTGGGCTAGCGGAGGCTCCATACCGGGAGGATCCATCAGAATTTCGGCCGCCTCGGCGCCGAAGTGCTCGCCGAGGAAGGACGAGAGCTCGTGCGCTGCGTCCGCCATCGTGAGCCGGTTACGTCAGGGGTTGTAGGAAGAAGGGAAGACAGGGTCGTGCCGCGTGGTGGTGAGCGAATGCACCGAAGTGCGTGTTCCAGGGAAAGAGTTATGCGTATTCGCCCGTAGATGACCGGCGCACACCGAAGAGTCGTTCTGAGGAGTCGGGAGAATACGATGCGATGAAGTGGACAGGAAAGTCGGAGTTCCTGGATTGGGATCGGTAGAGATTGTGGTTGTTAATGACCGGGTTCTTATGCGCTCCCTCCAGATAAACTCTCGTTTGGTTCCGGGTCTGTGCTCACGATGGTGATCGATGTGAGGGCGTCAGGCACGAGACTTATCAGCTCGAGACGAGTCCAGGCGCGCGCAGTGCTATTCACCGGTTGTCTCATGAAGGCTGCCTAGGTTAGAGAGGCGCCTCTTGCTCTCAGGTTTGGCCGCGGTTCACGCACGTGACGATCCATGAATTGCGACTGAGGCGCGCGTCTCTTCTGATCCGCACTCTCGTGTACCTCCTGTACCTGTGCGTACCTGTTCATGTAAGCAGAAAGAGGCAAAAAAAGGCGCGTTGCATTCCCATCACGCTTGCGCTTTCCCTACGGGCCCTACGTCAGATGACCGTGGACTGTTGTCTCACGTTCGTGACTGAATGCTCAACCTGCCAGCGCGACACCCGCCCGAAACCACGCAACGGGCTCGTGTCTTCCTCGCTGACGCTGTCTGTAGTGTTGAAAATCCGGATTGCCTCAGCGACTTGGAGCACAGCTCGCAGCAGCCTCGGGTCGATTGTGATGCGGCATTAAGTCACAGATCCAATCGCTGAGAACTTCTGAACCTTGTACATACGCATGCTAGTTATCTGTGTAGGTGTTCTTCACCCTATGACCGCTATGCAATATCAATTAACCATATTTCTGTATCATCGTTGCTATCCTCAGCACTCAGCGTCATCAGCTCATTAGGGCAATAGGACTGTGCGCTTGATTCAGGGTGTAAGGACCTTTAGATTCCAGGCCCTGCGCCATCCCATCTTTTGTTCCACTCCTCCGTAGCCGCGCCGCGCGCCGCGCGCCGACGAAGCGGTGTCGCCGTCAGTGTCTGGACTCGTTCATCATCTCGCAGCGGCTGCGAAGCATCGTCCATGACTATCCGTGACCTCAACGATGCACCTGCAGGACGAGTCTCGTTGCCATCAGCGCCACCGCATCACTCGCAGCGCGCAGCGTGGAATCTATGCATTGCATCAAAATTGACCGCGTTTAGACCACAACGCAAAAGCGCCAAGACCTGCCCGACATGAGATCTTGCCAATGGTCGAGTGACTTCATGGTCAGCTGCTCACCTTCCCTGTCAAGGACTAAGAAATCCTGCCGAGCTTTGTTAGTACCAACCCCATCCCACACATGGCTTCACATCCGGGGATAAAGGTCGGGTGCCTGTGGGTTACGGGTGAGTGCAATGGATGATGACGGGCAAAGCGATGCATCAAGTCTCCAGCTAGTGAACGGTTGTACATCAGTGGACGTCGTGTGCCGAGGGTGCCGATGCGCGACGAGCCGACAGAGAATGCGAAGCCGGCGCGGTAGTCTGCGCTCCTGCGGACCTGCGGGTGTGAGGCTGCGGCGGGGGAAGGCGATGCTTGCAGGCTCAACGGGATGGGTCGGACTGGGTGTACGGTGTGGTGACAGAAACTTGGATGACTAGTGCGACTGCGCATTACTCGAGATACGCACTCAGAAGGGAACAACAGCGTCGATCCCAGGAGGATTTACGCGCGCTCATAGGCCTTACAGGGGCGGGTGCCAACGAGGAGGGTTGCCGGGTGGGGTGCTAAGGGATGGATGGATATGGCCAGATTGGGTCAAGCTCCCTGCGTGTGTTGCAAGCCACCATGGTCAGCAAGGGGCATTTGGCTAGCGAGCGAGGGATACCTTCCCTCGCCTCCGCGCGGTTGCCTGCGCTCCTGCGCTCTGGCTGGCTGGATCACTGGCTCTGGCGTGGTGTCTCTGCGCTGCCGCCGTCGGCTCCCTGCGTGGCCGCTTCCCTTCCCGTACCTCAACTGTGTCTTCGCTAGACATCAGCTCAGCCCAGGTCAGCCCAGGTAGCCCAGCTGGCCGTCAGCTCGCAAGCTCGTTCGCCAGCCAGCACCCACACCCAGGACACACCCACTCACCACCCAGCGTCAGCCCGCCCGCCCGCGGCGCGCCCAGCCGACGCCCTGCACTTGCACTCAGCCAGAACAGCCAGCCAACCGTTCACCCAGCCCAGTCGGCCCAGTCAGGCAGTCAGGCGGACCGTCCAGGCCACCGGCCACTCAGTCCACTCAGGCAATCGTGCATCCACCGCTGTCCGTCCATCCATCCACCAGTTCGGCTGCCCAACTCGCCCAACTCTAACCATCCAACACCACGCTCCATCGACTCGCTGTCACTCTCCATCCTCCATCCACCCATCCATCCGTCGACCACGAGACCCGGCAACCCTCCTTCCATCACTCATCCCTCCTTTCTCCCCGTCACCACTCTCGCACCGCACTCCGCCCATCAGTGTGCTTGGTAGCTTGCAAGCGGTAACCACAAGCTTGGATCGCGTCGCCCCACCTAGACTCGCTCAATTCTGACACCTGGGCCTTCTTTCGTATCTCGCTTTCGTCCCACCGTCCAGCAGTTACTAGCTACCAGGCGTGCACCGACGTTCAGACCTAAGCTTTCCGACTGGAACTTATTCCGCGCCTCTCACCTTGTATTACGAACCTCGAGTCGTCGAGACACACCAACACACCATCGGTGCCAGTCCCAACTCGTCATCGCCCCAGTTCAAAGTTGGGCTGTCTTCCCTCCCCGTCCTCTTATCCTCTCCTGTTTCTTGATCATCCAGTGTCTCCACCATGGGCCAGTCTCCCTCGAAGAAGATGGGCCGCACCCGGTCCAAGGAACTTTCTGCCAATGATCTAGCCGATTCTCTCGCATCCACCAAGCTGTCCAACGCACCTCGCTACGACGGTTCTGCGAACGATTCGACCCGCAGCAGCAGAATGTGAGTTGCGGCCTGTTCCATATTGCCTGTTTAGCTGACGACTAGTTCCACGAATGGGCCGCCCCGTAGCCCGGCAGTTGACTCGCCCGCTATCCGAGCGACTGGCGCGACTCCACCTGACGGCTCGGCACCTGTCTCTCCCACCACTCCCAGCAACCGCAACTTCCTCAACACCTCCCCGCCACCTCCCACTGGCACGTCACCAGCCCGCTCCGGATCTCCGCTCCCCGGACACCAGCACACCAACTCTGGATCGTCCTTGACTCCGGGCGATGCCCTCACTACTACCATTAGCCGAACCAGCGTCGGGCCGTCGAACGCTTCGGGGCTTGATGTCGACAGCATGATCAGCAGACTACTCGAGGCCGGCTACAGCGGGAAGGTCACCAAGTCGCCTCCTCTCAAGAATGCGGAAATCGCAGCCGTCTGCGCCGCTGCGCGCGAGATCTTCTTGGCGCAGCCCACCCTCATCGAGCTCAGCCCGCCGGTCAAGATTGTGGGAGACGTCCACGGCCAGTACGCCGACTTGATTCGCATGTTCGAGATGTGCGGCTTCCCTCCCCAGGCCAACTATCTTTTCCTGGGCGACTACGTTGACCGTGGAAAGCAGTCGCTCGAAACGATCCTGCTGCTGCTGTGCTACAAGATCAAGTACCCCGAGAACTTCTTCCTTCTTCGCGGTAACCACGAATGCGCCAACGTTACCCGCGTGTACGGCTTTTACGACGAGTGCAAGCGCCGCACGAACATTAAGACATGGAAGACGTTCATCGATGTCTTCAACGCGCTGCCCATTGCCTCGATCGTCGCGAGCAAGATCTTCTGTGTTCACGGTGGTCTCTCGCCGAGCCTGCAGTCAATGGACGACATCCGACGGATCCAGCGTCCGACCGACGTGCCCGACTACGGTCTGCTCAACGACCTGGTGTGGTCCGACCCGTCGGACACGGCGCTTGACTGGGAGGACAATGAGCGTGGAGTGTCCTTCTGTTACGGCAAGAGCGTCATCAACGCCTTCCTGGCTACACACGACATGGACCTCATTTGCCGTGCACACATGGTTGTGGAGGACGGATACGAGTTCTACAACGACCGGACACTCGTTACGGTGTTCTCTGCGCCCAACTACTGTGGAGAGTTCGACAACTTTGGTGCGGTCATGTCGGTCTCGGAAGACCTGCTCTGCTCCTTTGAGCTTCTCAAGCCCCTGGACGGGGCTGCGCTCAAGAAGGAAATGACCAAGGCGAAGCGAAAGAGGTAAGTCTTGATTCCCTGAAACGAAGCTGACAAACAGCCTGCAGAACCACCAGTCGCCCCCGAACAACCCCACAGCGCAGAGCTATTAAGCAGCTCTGTCGCTATCGAGTTCTTGTTGTTTCTCATATCCAGTAATACAACTACCCCCACAACTCATCAATCTCATCCTCGAAGCTATCCAGGCGATTCAGTACTTCGACACACCTCTCTACATTCGTCTGCGCCTCTCAGGTCACCTGCTCCGCTGCCTGCACGCTTCGTCCCTCTCTTCATACAACTCATTCGGCAACACACATTCCAGCACGGTTTGATCGCTTAGAAGACGTTTCTTTTCCTCTCTCACATTCAGATAAGCGAAAGAGTATCAACAAATTAGGAAATGTACCAATTAGAACCCACGCAAAGCAGTGGCATGGGCCTGCGACGAGGGAAGGACGACGAGCATCGCAGGAAGGCCTCGCTTGCACAAGGACGCTGTATCGGCTCATATGCTGAACCCCCTAGGTTTTTTCTGCACATGCATGGAATACGGAATACGCAGCAGCAGGAGATTGCACGGCAGATCGATGTCGGTGGACTGGCGATCTTTCCATACTGAAGTTGGTCGATTGTGACGTCGTGCTTTCCACTGAGCTTGCGCAGTATTGACAAGGTTGGTCCAAGTGGGCTGTGACATTGACGTCGAGGAAAGCCTAACACCAAACAGGGCAAATTACCGAAACCTTGTCGTCGTACGTCGCGTTTGACTCAGGTGGAGGGCAGCAGCGTGCAATGTGATGTGGAGTGGTGCCGAAGTGGAGTGGGTCATTACGATACGAATCTAAGCGACGTGCCTCTGCTTCTAGAACGCAGCGCTCGTGTGGACCGTTGCATGGGAGTTGTGTTTGGCCCCTCCCCTAACTAGCCAACCCATGCACCCTTTGCTTGCTGTAGTGGACGAGTGATAAACCATCTCGTGAGAGTCGGGGTGTCCTGCCTTCCTTGACCCTCCACATCTAGGCACGATCAGTGTGTGAATCACGTGACCGCGCCGGAAAGATGACAACAATTGACGTCGAGCAAGGAGCTCAGAACCCCCTTTACACCCCATTGCAGCGGAAATGGCCGAAGATGGACTGAAGCGACCGAGAGAGGAGGAGGAGTCGGACGAGGAGATTGGTAAGTTCTCCCAGAGTTGACGCCAGGGAAGGTTGCGAGTTACGGAGGGCGTAGGCTTTGAGGAAGGAAGACGCGCGGGTGACCTTCTCCGGCGCATCGCAGCTCTTTTTGCACGCAGAGCTAACGACCAGGACCGATGCCGACAGGTGGAGATGACTCAGACGATGACATTGGACCATCTATTCCAGGCGCCGGCGAGAAGAAGGTGCATAAGAAGAAGAAGCTCGCGCACGAGAAGCTCTACCTCGACAACCTGCCTGAGGCTGACCGGTATTGGAAGAGTTTCATGCACCGCGACTCGATCAACTTTGTAACGATGACGAAGTGAGCTCATCTGATCTCAATCTGTCGCGCCGTCCAGCTGACTCCAGAACGAACTTCCTGATCACGACGTCAGTCGATGGACATCTGAAGCTGTGGAAGAAGCAAGAGTCGGGCATCGAATTTGTAAAGCACTACCGGACATCGCTTCGGGCAATTGTGTCCGTCAGTGCGAGCGCGGACGGAGCCATGTTCGCCTCAGTCTCGGAATCGGCGAAGGGGGGCCCCGGTGGAGAGGGAAGGGTGTTCGACGTTGTCAACTTTGACATGATCAACATTCTCAAGTTTGATTTCACGCCGAAAGCTGTCTGTTGGGTGCATGAGCCGGGATCGGGCTCGACTCTTCTCGCCGTTAGCGATGTTGACTCGCCCAAGATCCGGATATACGACGGACGCGGAGACGGCAAGCCGCTGCATGTGCTAGAGAAGATTCACCGCGCACCGGTTCACCTGATGGAGTACTGTGCAAAGTACGACTGCGTCGTGTCGGCCGACGAGGCGGGCTTCGTCGAGTACTGGCAACCGAGCGAACCGTGGGGTCTCCCCTCTGTGCCGGGAATGTGGCAGTACAAGAGTGCGACGGATCTGTTCCACTTCAAGAAGACGAAGAGCATCCCGACTTCTGTCACCTTCTCCCCGGACGGCAACCACTGGGCGTGCCTTGCGCTGCCGTCGCGTACTGTGCACGTCTTCAACACGCTGACCGGCAAGCTGACGCGGACGTATGATGAGTCGCTCTCCGCTGTCGAGGAGATGCAGCAGGCTGGCACAGCGGTGTTCAAGCTTGATGATATGGACTTTGGACGTCGATTGGCGGTCGAACGCGAACTTGACGCGAGCGAGAGTGGACCAGGCGGAGCGCTCCGTACAGCCAACGCCGTGTGGGACGAGTCTGGCTCCATGCTGCTCTACGCCACGATGCTGGGTATCAAGGTCGTGAACACCGTTACGAACACGGTCGCACGCGTGATCGGAAAGGATGAAACGCTGCGGTTCCTCAATCTGGCACTGTTCCAGGGCGCGCCGCTGAAGCAGGTGCAGACGTTGGCCATGGCGGCGTCGTCCAACCCGCTGCTGGAGGAGAAGGCCGCGCGCGACGACACGTTGTTCGCGACGGCGTACCGCAAGCAGCGATTCTACATGTTCGGCCGCGGGCACGAGGACGACGCACGCGGCGAGCGTGACGTCTTCAACGAGCGCCCGACGCACGAAGAGCGCACCGTCGTCATTGAGAAGAAGCAGGAGAAGAAGGCTCTCCCGACAGCAGCGACGATCCACACCAACATGGGCGACATCCGCCTCGAGCTGTACCCGAACATTGCGCCAAAGACGGTTGAGAACTTTGTCACCCACGCCAAGAACGGGTACTACAACAATGTCATCTTCCACCGCATCATCAAGAAGTTTGTGAGTACCATCGTAGCAGCTACCTAGGCGGGATTGTGAGCTGATGGTCAGATGATTCAAGGTGGAGACCCCACGGGCACCGGCAGCGGGGGCGAAAGCATCTGGGGTGGCGAGTTCGAGGACGAGTTCTCGCCTCTCGGTACGCACGACCGACCGTACACGCTGTCGTCGGCGAACGCGGGGCCGAATACGAACGGCTCCCAGTTCTTCATTACGACGGTCGCAACGCCGTGGCTGGATAACAAGCACACGTGAGTACGCTCTGGTGGCCGAGGTCGCCGGTCGCAGGTCCGAGGCTCCCGTCACCCATCCGGGCAGCAGGCACATCCTCGGCTACTACGGAGCGAAGAGTATGGTCCCAGAAAGCAGCTGCTCTAGAAGGGACGGCTGCACCGCATGCGGTAACGATGCTGCGGACCCCGGCGCCTCCGTTTCAGGATGACTCGTGACATGGAAGCATGAATGTATCGCTGACGTCCAGGGTGTTTGGGCGCGCTGTCGGCGGCCTCGAGGTTGTGCACTCGATCGAGAACGTGCCCGTCGATAAGAACGACCGGCCGCACGACGAGGTGCGCATGCTGTCCATCACCATAGAGTAGTAGAATCGTAGTTGTAGAGCGCACCAGCGTGGAGTGCAGGCTACCAAGCATATGCATAGGCGAGCTGCAGTAGTAAGGCAGCTTGGAAGACTAAACAACGGTGCAGTGGTGTACCAGGTTGAGCACGAGGTGTGACATCACTTGCCCATCGGTCAGGAACATTCCAGCAGGTCAGCAAGAATTAGGGTGCTCACTTTGGTTATGGGGTCTTGCAGGTGAACCGGAACCCGGCACGCGGGGCCTGCGGCCCACGGCACCTGTAGGCTGATGTTATTGTCTGATCCGTAGTCGTGCAGACGACAATGCATGCATGCGGCAGTGCGTCGTCGGCGTGGCCGTGGTGGCTGCCTGCGTGTTAGCCCGGCATGCATGCGCATGCGCACCGCCATACAGCTCGGGCGTGTGTGCGTCTCACGCCACAAACGCCCAGGGCCTAACACCGGAAGAGGCGAAGAGGGAGGGAGGAGTTATCTGCCTCCGCAAGCTCTGGCAGCGCTGCAGCCAAGGAGGACACGCGCAGCGCGACTGGCGACCGTCTGGGATGAGTGGGAGGCTCTGGGGTGTTCCTTGGGTCCCGGCGGGTTTCCTCGGCTCTCGCGCCTGGTAGGCCGTCCAAACGCTGGACGCCCGCACGCCCTAAACCATTTCCAGCGGGCGTGAGCATCCGGTGCACCTCGCTCGCTCGCACTGCTCGCTCTCTGTCGTTTCAAGTTATCTACCTTTCCCTCTTTCCTTTCTTCCAGATGTTCAAGTCCGTCCTCCCCACCGCTACCCGCGCCCTCCGCACCTCCAACCTCACCGCTACCCGCAGCTTCCACACGACTCTTTCCAGAATGGGTGTCACCGTTGACGTGAGTAGCCGCCCGGCGCCGAAGGCGCTGGCGTTGCTCTCCGCCTCGTCTCGAGCAGAAAACGAGGGGTGGCGAGCTGCCTTACGTCCCAAGCGTAGCTGACAGTCAGGTTATCAAGCCTGGAGATGGCAAGACCTTCCCCAAGAAGGGCGACAAGGTCACCATCCACTGTAAGCTGCCTGATGGTTGAACCTAGCTAATGGCAAGACGTTGGTACCCTCACCGACGGCTCCAAGTTCGACTCGTCGCGCGACCGCGGCTCGCCCTTCCAGTGCACCATCGGTGTCGGCCAGGTCATCAAGGGCTGGGACGAGGGTGTTCCCCAGCTCTCGCTCGGCGAGAAGGCCGTCCTGACCGCTACCCGTAAGTTTGATTGTGGCACTTGTCCACCCAACTACCACTCCTCTTCCGTCGTCCACCTTCTTCTACACCTTTTCTGCATCAGAACATCGCTAACAAAGCAGCTGACTACGCCTACGGAGCCAGGGGCTTCCCTCCGGTCATTGTGAGCCGGAGAATGGAACTGCATGCTGACAACCACAGCCCCCCAACTCGACCCTCAAGTTCGAGGTCGAGCTCCTCAAGATCAACTAAGCGGACGTTTTTCCCGCTCTGTGACGACGAGAAGGCGCAGTACGCAGAAGAAAAGAACGAAGGAGAAGTAAAACCACACTGTAGAGCAGAAATGCTATGCATGCCTGCCCGAGGTGACGAAAGGACGATGTGTGCGTGAGAGTTAAAAGGTCGGGCTCCGGGGTCCGGGGTCGGTCAGTCGGCGTCTACCTGCTATCCTACCAGGAATCAGTCAGTCAGCCCAACAAGCCTCGGTTTGGGCACAACGTGGACGCGGGCTGTCGGCTCTGCATCTCCGCTCTGTGTACGGTGAGACGTCCTCTGTCTGGTGCGATACGAGCTGTGAGAGTTCAGGCAGCTGTTTGGGGAGAGCAGGTGTGAAATGATCGGGCACTATGACGTCGCACCACCTGGCACGTCATCCGCCCGGTCAATTGCTCTGTAATCAGATTGCACTTTGATTTCAGTCCGCCGAAGGTCGCCCACCATTCTGCCAACTCAGCCATTACAGTAGCTTGCGTGGCTAAATGGGGTGTGCTCCGGGGTAATTGGAACCCCGGGGCTACGTGAAGACGCCTGGACAAGTCGGCTCTCTGCATGAAAGGTGACACGTTGGCAGCGATGCTGTCGAAGGTAGCCGATCCGACCAGGCGGTGCTGAGTGATTGAAGGGCGGGGCTTGATCGGAGTTCGCACATTGCCAGACTCGGCAGACTCAGGAAGGCAGGCCATTGTGCCCCTCAGCTAGTCCACAGACCAGCACTGGTGCACTGGTGGCAGCGAGGCGCCACGCGGCACACGGCGCCGAGGCAGGGTATGCGGCGTTCACTGCATCGGACGATGATTGCGTATACACCGACGGCGTTGGGGCACTAACGCGCGGACGCGTGGGCAGCGTGGGCAGGACGCGTAGTGGAGGATGCAACGTGTCCTCGCTGATCGCGTTATCTCCTCTGCCAGACGTGCCGGGCATGCCAGGGGAAGGCGTCAGAGAATGCTACCCCTCGCGACGTCGGCTTCACGCTGGGCTTCCCTTTCGTTTCAGAGCAGACAGCACATATCGCAATCACACCATCCCCACTTGCACCACTCCGCTTCCACACGTCATCGGGTCTTGCTGATATTGTACTTCCCGCCGTGTTTCGCGGTGACTGATCCAGTCGGAGAATGCTGATAATGCGCGCAGATCTTGCAGGCTGGCGGGGTATCATGGCCGCGTGCTGAGGTGCGTCTGCGGCAGCAGGCAGGCGGGAGAGCCACTGTCACATAACGCTGAATGCAACAAGTCTGTCGTTCGGGGGTTCTCGGCGTTCCTGCTGTACGCCGCACGTCCTTCGTCAGCTCCGGTAGCCTTACGTGTGATGCACGGAGAGGCAGAATATGAGGGGCCCAGTGTAATTGCGTGTGGTGAACAGAGTTGTGGCACGTGTAAGACCTGCGGGTACCCACTCGACTCCTCAACGAGCGAGGGATGTCCTCAACTCACGCATCACAGTCTAACTTCTAGGCTTCGGCAGTTCAAGTATCATCCTTTTCCGCTCCTTCGGTCTTGCACCGGTGTACGCTGCCACTTGCAGCTGTCTCCGCCTTCTAGCGGCAAACCACTGTCAGCTCGATGCCAGAGGCAGTGTCATTGAACTCCAGTCGATCTTCTGGTTGTTCCAATCACTAAAGTCCTAAGACCACTGCTGTGGAATGGCCATAGACCTTACGCAATTGCCGACAGTCCCGGCATGGCACTCGTTGCGCCTTGACATGAGATCGGCGCACACACACATACCAACGGCGCCCAGGCACCGCGGCGGGTGCCGCTCACGGCGGCCATATCTCGCGCTAACAACAGGAGTTGGGTTGTTGATCCAGTGGTTAAGATGGCTGCCTTCCATTACTTGGAAGATATAGCAGCTTACCGGGGTTCGAATCCCCGACAACTCATCCTTTTGCCTCTGACTGCACCCTATGCGGCTCCGTTTTTGCGGGTTCAGACATGCCGATATGCCGAATGAGACGATGGCGCTGGTAAGGCGTCATTGCGGGGAACAGATATGTGGGGAAAGAGTCCGAGCGTTTCGGACAATTACACCCTTCACGTGAGCTTGCATTGTTCGCTGTCGGCACGCATGGACGCTGATCGCAAGGACGTCACTCCGCTCACAATCCGCTCAGTCGAGCGCACCGTGCAGGGAGTGCGGGGCAACGCGTGTCGGACGAGGCCGAGCCGTCCTTCGCCGAGTGGCTGCGCTAGCTCGAGGCACGTGAGACTGCGCCCGCGACAGTTGAGTCGCTGCCGTGTACAGCGACCAGCCGATCAGGCCCAGGCGCAAACGTAGTTAGCGCACTCGCTATCGACGCCCTCGGCGGCCCCGTTGTCGCTGCGGTACCTGTGTCACCGACATCGGCTGACGCAGGAGCAGCCGACCCGCGACCTGAGCGATGCCGCAGGCCTGTGCCACACCCAGACATTGAGGCCCCAGCTTGAGTATAGGCCGATCATGGTCGGAGGTGCGCACGCGTTTCGGACATGAGGAGTGTCGGTGATGTCCGTTGCCACATCAGCGGAGGCTCTGGGGCCGCTGGAGCCGGCGGCACTGTAGAGAGCGGCAGAATCGAGCGTGGGAGAGTAGGTGACGTCTCCCGTGTGGGGAGCTGTGGTTGGTCCAGACTCGCCTGTCGGTGGGCGGCATGTCCCCGTGCCACAGCAGTAGCAGAGACCCCGTGCAGATCGTCAAACCTGGCATTGGCTCCAGAGTTTAATGCGCGGCAAACGACGGCGAATACTCGGCGGCCAACGGTGAATACAAAGATCATGTGCACGCTGCCTTTGTGGGGCGAACGAAGAAACCTGGCAGAGGCGTTGGCTTGGCCTAGGGGCGAACGGCCAGCTTAGCGAAAATCCAGATGCAGTCAGTCACTCTCACTATAGTCAGTCCGCTGAGCATTAGCTTGTGTGATTTTGCCGCACCCGCGCGCACATCCGCCTTGGCGCACCCCCGTGCACCATCGTGAGGCATTACACTGACGTAGTGAAGCAGGGTTATGGTATGGATTGTCATGCACGGCGCTCTTTTTCATTACAATGTCACTCGTAACACTGTTGTCTTTTTGTTGCTTCTCGAGGTCAGCTGGACAGCACACGGATGCGTCAGTGCTCGCCACTCGCCGTCGAATACGATGCATGCACGCAGTAACCTCTTCCTGGCCAGCGGTTGGCAGAGAGGGGAGGTGGGGCAGGCGGAACCGGGCAGTTTTCCCGTCGTCGGCGTTTTCGGTCTGCACTCAACTGACGGAAGTACGCTCGGCACCCGTGGGCCCTGCGGGCCCTTGACGTGCGGAAGCTTTTTCCCACAGAACGACGTTGCACCACACCACTTTACAACACGTAAAGTCACAAGGTGCTGTCACTCCTCGCCATCACAAACCCCACCACCACCACCTCTCCCCTTCTTTCCAACAAGAGACTGGAGCAAGTCCCTCGCGAGAGCAAGACTTACTCGTCACTTTACCTCCTCCCCTCCCTCCCAACCTCCCCCCTCTCCCCCTTTTCCCGATAACTACTCTCCGCAAAACCTCCACCATGCTCCGCTCAATACCTCGAGCTCTCCCCCGCGTGGCCCGCCTCAACCAGGTCCGCCCCGCCGCGCTCGCCGCCTATGTCGCCCAGCCCAAGGCTATCCGCGCCTACGCCACCGAGGCCAAGGCTGTCGCTCCCTCGCCCAACGACGCCTTCGCCAACGGTGCCAACCAGTACTACATTGAGGAGTGAGTGCCACACAAACATGACGCCATGGTGGTGCGGACTTTTCGCTGACCATACTACAGGATGTACCGCAACTGGAAGAACGACCCCAAGTCGGTTCACTCGTCGTGGAACGCTTACTTCTCGGGCCTTGACAAGGGCCTCCCCTCGTCGCAGGCTTTCCAGCCCCCTCCCGGCATCTCGTCGACCCCCGGAGGCAACCCCACCATCTCCCTTGACGGCCAGGGTGGTGAATTGAACGACTACCTCAAGGTTCAGCTCCTCG
This sequence comes from Trichosporon asahii var. asahii CBS 2479, assembly GCF_000293215.1. Taxonomy (NCBI): domain Eukaryota; kingdom Fungi; phylum Basidiomycota; class Tremellomycetes; order Trichosporonales; family Trichosporonaceae; genus Trichosporon; species Trichosporon asahii. The sequence continues at coordinate 346,108 of NW_014040855.1, read as the reverse complement.
TCCGTGCTTACCAGGTCCGTGGTCACCACATCGCCAAGCTCGACCCCCTCGGCATCAACGACGCCGACCTCGACGGCACCACCCCTCCCGAGCTTAAGCTCGAGTACTACGGCTGGACTGAGGCCGACCTCGACAAGAAGTTCAAGCTTGGCCCCGGCATCCTCCCCCGTTTCGTTGGCTCCGTTCAGGGTGACGAGCTCACTCTTGGTGACATCATCAAGGAGCTCAAGCAGATGTACTGCACCGACATCGGCGTCCAGTACGTCCACATCTCGGACCGCGGACAGTGCGACTGGATCCGTGAGCGCGTCGAGGTCCCCACCCAGTGGAAGTACTCGACCGAGGAGAAGCGTATGATTCTCGACCGTACCATCTGGTCGGAGCTCTTCGAGAAGTTCATCGCCTCCAAGTACCCCAACGAGAAGCGTTTCGGTCTCGAGGGATGCGAGTCGCTCATCCCCGGTATGAAGGCTCTTATTGACTCTTCCGTCGAAAAGGGCGTCAAGTCGGTTGTCATCGGTATGCCCCACCGTGGTCGTCTCAACGTTCTCGGCAACGTTATCCGCAAGCCCATTGAGGCCATCCTCAACGAGTTCGCCGGCAACATGGACGGTGCCGACAACGGCGGTGGTGACGTCAAGTACCACCTTGGTGCCAACTACGTTCGCCCCACCCCCTCGGGCAAGAAGGTCTCGCTTTCGCTCGTTGCCAACCCCTCCCACCTCGAGGCTGAGGACCCCGTCGTTCTCGGCAAGACCCGTGCCATCCAGCACTTCGAGGGTGACGAGGGCACCCACGACTCGGCCATGGGCGTTCTCCTCCACGGTGACGCCGCGTTCGCCGGTCAGGGTGTCGTCTACGAGTCCATGGGTCTCTCCCACCTCGCCAACTACGGCACCGGTGGTACCATCCACATTGTCGTCAACAACCAGATCGGTTTCACCACTGACCCCCGCTTCTCGCGTTCGACCCCCTACCCCTCGGACATTGCCAAGGCCATTGACGCTCCCATCTTCCACGTGAACGGTGACAACGTCGAGGCCGTCAACTTCGTGTGCATGCTCGCTGCCGAGTGGCGCGCCACCTTCAAGAAGGACGTTGTCGTCGACATTGTCTGTTACCGTCGCCACGGACACAACGAGACTGACCAGCCTTCGTTCACCCAGCCTCGCATGTACAAGGCCATCCAGAAGCAGCCTACCGTCCTGAGCAAGTACTCTGACCAGCTCATCAAGGAGGGCACCTTCACCGCCAAGGAGATTGAGGAGCACCGCCAGTGGGTCTGGGGCATGCTCGAGAAGGCCTTCGACGCTTCCAAGGAGTACACCCCCTCGCCCCGTGAGTGGCTCTCGTCCTCGTGGGAGGGCTTCCCCTCGCCCGAGGAGCTCGCCAAGGAGGTTCTCCCTCACCACCCCACCGGTGTCTCCGAGGAGAAGCTTAAGGAGGCCGGCAAGGTCATCTCGACTTTCCCCGAGGGCTTCACCCCCCACAAGAACCTTGCCCGTATCATTCAGAACCGTGGCAAGACTATCGCCGAGGGCAAGGGCATCGACTGGTCGACTGCCGAGGCTCTCGCCTTCGCCACCCTCTGCACTGAGGGCACTCACGTCCGTGTCTCCGGCCAGGACGTCGAGCGTGGTACCTTCTCGCAGCGTCACGCCGTCGTCCACGACCAGGAGAACGAGTCGACCTACACCTTCCTGAAGCACGTCTCCCCCGACCAGGGCTCCTTCACCGTCTCCAACTCGCACCTTTCCGAGTACGGCACCATGGGCTTCGAGTTCGGCTACTCGCTCGTCTCCCCCAACTCTCTCACCATGTGGGAGGCTCAGTTCGGTGACTTCGCCAACAACGCCCAGTGTATCATTGACCAGTTCCTCGCCTCTGGTGAGCGCAAGTGGTTCCAGCGCACCGGTCTCGTCGTTTCGCTTCCCCACGGTTACGACGGTCAGGGTCCCGAGCACTCGTCTGGTCGTCTCGAGCGCTTCCTCCAGCTCTGTGACGACGACCCTCGTGTCTTCCCCACCCCCGAGCAGATGGAGCGCCAGCACCAGGACTGCAACATGCAGATCGTCTACCCCACGACCCCTGCCAACTACTTCCACGTCCTCCGTCGCCAGCAGCACCGTGACTTCCGCAAGCCCCTGGTTGTCTTCTTCTCAAAGAACCTCCTCCGTCACCCGCTCGCTAAGTCTGACCTCTCCGAGTTCACTGGCGACTCCGTCTTCCAGCGCTACCTCCCTGAGCACGCGCCGGAATCGCTCGTTGAGCCCGAGAAGGTTCGCCGTGTCGTCCTTTGTTCCGGTCAGGTCTGGACCCAGCTCGTCACTGAGCGTGAGAAGCGCGGTATCAAGGACGTCGCCATCGTTCGTCTGGAGCAGATCAGCCCTGTTCCTTATTCCGCCATCGTCGAAGACCTCGACCGCTACAAGAACGCGGACATTATGTGGTGCCAGGAGGAGCCGCTGAACAACGGTGCCTGGTCCTACATTGGTCCCCGTCTGGAGCTTGCTCTTGACCACACTCAGAACCACAAGGGCAAGCGCGTTGGTTACTCTGGCCGTGGCCCCTCTGCCTCTGTCGCTACCGGATCGAAGGTTGCGCACAAGCGTGAGGTCGAGGCCATCGCCAACGACGCTCTTGCCGCGTGAGCAAGCCCCAAGCCGTTCCAGTGTGTCAGTAGCCCACCTGTACTATCATGATGAATTGAGCATTCCTATAGTTTGTGCCAGCTCTGTGCAGCATCTTGAGAATATTTGAGCAGTTGACGACTGACTTCTGACACGAGAAATAGGAACACTCGAGCTCGAAGTGATGGAGGAGGTAGTGTCGAGCCGAGCCGATGTTTCTGCAGTAGAGTGACTAGCGTGCGCCACATGACACACATGACTGATTCGCGGGGCTCGTGACTTTCCGTTGGGCCCTCCGCCGTGTAGCGCCGTACACGGACCGTGCGTGCGGCGCGTGCGGGGCTCTATCTCTGGCCCACCAGGCCCAAACTCCGAATCGGCCGACAGCCGACGTCTCACTTTGGGATGCGGGGGTGGCGGCAACTTGCAACGTGAGACTTTGGGTCGCATGCAACAGAGCCCGAAGTCAGGCTGTCGTACAAGAGCTCGCTGTTAAGCTACGTTGGGGGACTAGGGCCATGGTCAGCTGTCCACTCTGTGACGCTCGGACACTGCAGGATATCGGTGGCCATACTCATCCACTACAGTGCAAACGTGCTGCCGTAATCCGGCGCGATAATGATAGCGGCCCAAGCAGATCAGTAGAACCGTTAGTCGACCACCTGACATGATGCTAAGCTTCTCGGATGACAGACGTGCATGCATGTGGGCTGATGGAGACAGTCTGTAACGTAACAATGCATGCGCGTCAGTGAGGGGCCAGAACGGCGGTATCGGCTGTGTCGGTATGCTGAGCGTTCGGCATCCATCAGCACTGTGATCCGAGTCTGAAACCCTGACAATCCCGAGAACCCGACTCAGCGAACGAACGACGTCAGTCAGACGCACACCATTGTTGTTCTCACCAATAGCTATATCAATACTTATCAACGCACACTCCATCACTCACCCTCGCCACTCCCTTCAATCACGATGAGAACGGCCTGGGACGCCTGGCCGACATCGGACCTGGCGTCGTCCTACCCCCCGCGCGCGGCAACGATCGGCCACCCGCTCACTCGCAGCAACACACGGCCTTCCTCGCCACCCCCACTACCATCAGGTATCGACCGGAGCTATGCCCTCACTGCGCGTCTGGAGCGCATGAACAGCCCTCCGCAGGCCGTCCTGCCCGTCGAGATCATTCGCAAGATCATCCAGGCAGCGCTCGTGCTACCGAAAGGCTATCCAGACCGCATCCCCCGAGTCGACGAACTGCCGACGCCGGCACCTTCCCCGAGCATTCACGGCTCGTTCCCGACCGACCCCTTCCTCCCTACACGACGCTCTTCCGATCTCGATGACCGACCGACGTTCGCAGAGGGACACTGGGACCCTTCATGGGACGAGTTCGGGGGACGTACAGCACGCAAGCTCGCAAAGGACCGGGACGACGCGCGGGTCCGTGTCGCCAAGACTGCACGCGCAATGATGCGCGTCTGTAGAACGTGGAAGGTGAGTCGCTCCATGTGGTCGCGAACGTGTGCTGATACTTGCTTCCCGGCTTACTTCTCTTATGGTTCCATGCACTGACCCGTATCCACGAACCTTGGAATGCTGGAACGACCTGATCCCACCTCATCACACATGTGCAGCTCCTGGTTACACGATATTTGTACGCCGAGCCACAGCTCACCGGCGAGAACGTCGCACTTCTGGCGCACTCAGTCGTTACGGGCGACCGCAAGTGGAGCGACATCAACCTACACCCGCACTCCGTGCCCGGTCGCTGGATCACAACGCTGGACCTGAGCAGGCTAGATCCTGGCGCTCTTTACCTTGGCGCAGATGCTGCGGTTGTGACACAGGCTCTCGAGGCGCTGCTAGAGCTGACGCCGAGCGTTGTCCATCTCCGCCTCCCACCCAGCGGCGTCTCGCTCACCGACCTCCGGCACAGTCCGTGCATGCGCACAGTGCGCGCACTGGAGGGCGTGCATCTCCGCAACTCGGCTGACGAGGAGGCTGCGATTCGCCTACTCCGTGCGACGAAGGCACTCGAGGTGCTTGGTCTCGTCTGGGTTGGGAACCGGGCAGAGGAGGACGAGCAGCTCGACCTCGACGAGGAGGAGGATGAGGCAGGACCACAGCTCTCGATGGCCAATCTGCACACTCTCACATTCAAGAACGGCACGCCAGGACCACTGCTGTGCGCACTGACATTGGCGAACTTGCCCCGTTTGACGCGCCTCGTGACATCGCCCTACTCTCCTTCTCTGCTAGTTCATAGCGACGACGCGAAGCGGGGCGGCGTACGCGCCTTCCAAGCTTGGCACGGGGACAAGATCCGGAGTCTGACGTACGTCGCGGTTCCGGACTTCCCGCGCCGTGATCTGCTCCCTCTTCCCGACACACTCTCCCTCCACCCAAACCTCGAGCACCTACACCTCGCGATGCCGCATCGGCTGCTGCACGACAGCGCCTCTCTGGCTCCGGCGCTGTTCAGCCGCCGTCTGTCCGTACTCTCCGTCCCGCGCTGGCCGCGTGTAACGCAAACAGACGCGAGTACATCCCCTCACCACGCAGAGCCGCAAGATGGGCGTCCCCAGGGCAACAACTTCCTGTTCTCGCTCGCCGAGTCGGGCCACAAGAAGGTCGAGAAAGTCGTTGTGGACGGGTTCACTTGGGTGCCCCCATCTCTCGGCCGGTGGGCGGCCGACAGCGGCGACTGCGCCATGATGCGGCGCTGGGCGGCCTGGCTCTCTTCCCGCGGAATCGAGTTGCTCGACCAGGACGGAGCTGGCATACCAGCGTACGAGCGCGGCCGTGCTGAGCTCCGACGCCCGTCTGCTGGCGCTACGAGCGGACCGGTAAGAAGAGGATCGGACGCATACGCCCCCGCTGTCGTTCAGGTTGGCCGAGGGCGAGGCAAGGGCGCGAAAGGACGCCGTGTCAGTCTGGGGACGTACGGCCAGAGCGGGGGCATGCCCGCGCGAACAAGGAGAGCAATAGACGAGGACGGCGGCTAGGGGCCATACCGTTGAGATGAGATCGAGCACGACACTGTACGCTCGACGAGAAGGAGGGATGAAACGTTGTAGACTAGAGGACTGGAGTTAGCAGGTTGGCACCACTCTGTAACGAAGACCGATTCTGTATAGGTTCTTGTTGTGACATGCATAAAGTTCAACCGATCAGGCTCCGTGTCGCCCGTCGCACGTCGCACTGTTGTCGGAAGCCCCGACGGTATCGATACGATCGTCCTGCATCTGGGGGCGAGATTAGAGAGCGGACCTCGCCTCCCGTCGCTATTCCAGTGTGCTCATTGGTAATCACTGCCAGTGCCGGCGGAAGTGGTCCAACACCCTGCTTTGCGACCCTGGGGCGATCATCCCCAAAAGAAAGTCGCCGGCGGCAGCGAGCGGCAGCGGCCGTCGGCTGTTTGTGTAAGTCGCCGCATTCTACCTCGCAAGCTTGCGGGCAGTAAAAATAACCAAAAACCAAAGGGGTCGGGTCAGACGAATTGGACATGCAGAACACAAAAAAGTCTTAGCGACGAGAAGTTTCGATCTTCTGCCCTTTGGGTGGCGCCATACTTGCGTATGAGCCCAACGCTGTTCCATCTGAGCTACGTCGCTTTGATGTTTGATCGCGTGACCCCAAGGACTATGTTCAGGATGCCAGAAATTCGACGGCAAGTTGCTGTAAGCGTAGCATGCGCGCCTCTATGCATGGGGAGTGAGTGATACTGAGGCATTGCATCTCATATTCCCCTTAAAAGTGCAAGTCGACGGCTGCAATCGTACAACGAACAAAACACGGCGGTTTCTTCCTTTACTTCTTAACGACAGGTGCCTCAGTCTCGACGTCCACGACAGTGACAACCGCTCCCTTGCCGTCCTTGGCGCACTCGTCATCGCTGGGGTCACTCTTTCCCGCCGCTTCGGCGCTCGCGTCCCACACCTTAGTCCTTGCAAACTTGCGCGCGGGTACTTTGTTCGCGAAGAGGATCTCGAGTTCGGCATAGCTCCGGTTACTCGTCTCGGGCACGCGGAAGAAAGCCCACAGCGTCCAAAGAGAGTTGATGCCAGCGAAGAAGAAGGCGCACTTAGGGCCCCAGTTCCAGCTGTCTGGTGCAATCATGCGCGGCACGAGCTGGTTCTGCACCGCTCCCAGGAGGAGGTAGAACATGCGCCCGAGCGCGATGGACCGCGCACGCAGACGTGTGGCGGGCAGTTCGGCGGAGATGGAGTACACAATCGGGCCCAGTGTGATGTGGTAAACGAGGTTGATCATTGCCAGTAGCGCTCCCAGGCCCTTGTTCACGCCGGTGGAGGAGGGGAGGCAGCCCAGGATACCGATGAGCAAGAGGATCGTGATGAGGCTCGCCTGGCCGCCAATGAGAAGAGCGCGGCGCGAGATGCGGTTGATAACAGCCAGTTCAAGGCCACAACCGACAATGTTCATCGACGCGATGATGAGGCCAAAGTTGAACGCCCAAGTAGCGTTCATGCCCGCATTCTTAAGGAACACGGTCGCCAGCCCGGATAGGTTGTACCCGCTCCATTGCTGGTTTCCCCAGACACAGAGCATGATCTCAGTGCGACGCCGGTTCGTCCCCTTGAACATGTCCATGAAGCTGGCACTGCGGGCCTCGATTTCCTCCAGCGCGTCGGTGTGCCGGATGTACGCGAGGTAGGCATCCAGGTCCTCTTCATCGTAATACCCCTTGCGGGCTGTACGGCGGATGGCCTTCTTCGCGTCCTCGTTCCTCCCCTTACGAATCAGCCAGTAGGGCGACTCCGGGGCCAGGATAGCCGTGATAAGAAGCGGGACGGGGAACACCCACTGCAGCGCGAAGGGGAGCCGCCAACCCCAGACGCCGTGCATCTGTAGGGAGCCGCGCGTAACTCCCGCGCCGAGGAAGGAGCCTGTACCCCATGCCATGGAGATGAACGAGGTCGCAAAACCGCGCAGACCGATGGGACACAGGTCCGCCGCGTACGAAGCCGTGAGCGTCTGGAAGATGCCCCAGCAGAAGGCAACGAGTGCTTCGGCTGCGAGCAGCATTTGGTAGCTCTTCAGGAACACGAACATGAAGACTGGGCGTGAGCGGTGATTCTTCGGTACGACAAGCCTCAGTCCGTCATGTATACTCACTAACACCAATGATAACGACCATGCCGAAACAGTATGTCGCTCGATTTCCGAAGCGTTCCGCCGCCCATCCAACAAAGAGCAGAGACAGAATCTGCCCTGGCAGTGTGATGAGGGATAGAGACGTCTGCCACTGGGCAGGAATGATCTTCTTCGTGTGTCCCGATGCGTCCGTGAAGTCCTTTCCGAAACGCGCCAGGAAGTCCGGGTGGGCATAGAACGAGGGGAGGAGGTACCCGTCGTATCCGTCCATAATGAGGGCGATTGAGAGGATGACGCTCCACGTCACTGCGCGCCAGTGCGAACGGAACGCAGTGCGCATCGGCACCTCGCGCTCCCTCTCCATCAATCGCAGGCCGCGCGCGAGCTTGTCCGGGTCCGCTCCCTCTGCGATTGCGATTTGCTCCGCCGTCAGGCCAACATCCCTCGGCATCTTTGGTCGTGTGCCCGTCGGGTGAGAGAGTGTGTGGGGCCGTGTGGGGCCTACTCTTGCAGCGAGCTATATATGCGCACTAGTGAGGCCGGCATCGCGGATCATGTGGGGCCATGCTACGGCTACTTCCCAGCAGCACCGTTGCGGACCGCGTTCTGCCGCGCGTTATTGTCCGGGAAGATCGGCGACAAACGTCGATGACCTTCGTGCGGAAGTCTGAGCATATATCGAATATGCGGTATGGTTGTTGATGATCGAGATCGAGCCCACTTGCAGTATGGAAATCGAGGTAAACGTAGGCAAGTTCACTAGCGCAACTTAGTGTGCCCCACGGTCCTACGCCACCGGCTGCTCACCCCATTGCCGCGGATCGAAGACAGTCATCTGCACTACCCCTCCCCCCGCGCGCGGACCGGAGTGCCGATCATCAGGTGCCTCTACAGCCGGAGCAGTAAGCGCTATATCCTAGATGGAAACCGGACGAGTTCGCTATATCCCGTTGCCGTGTCGGGGAAGTCGGCGGACATGGGGGCTCGTTTGAGCAAGGAATGGCGGGCGGGTCGCCTTACCCAGACTCGGGGGGCAGTGCATGCTGGTTTATCACGTGCCGACAGCAACACACATCACTAGAACCTAACAGCTTTACGAGATCGAATGTCTTGAATTCTGATGGAACTGCACTGGTGGAAGAGAGGCTCGGTGGCGATAACCGAATTCCGCTTGGTGGGCAGAGATAAGCGGCCCATTCGCCGCACGGCGCCGTGGACGACCCAGAAAAGCGGACCGTCGGGCGAGGTCCGATATACCATCACCTCATGGACACCGCAAGTCACCCCTGTCCGGCGATCATCGCCGGACGCCGCAAGCCGCAGGGAGGAGTAGATTGGCGTACAGTGGTGCTGCGGATATCGGTACCAGAATCGTCGCAAGCCAGCTGGTTGGATCGCGATCGGATCGTCGCGTTTCGTGGCGTTCTCGGGATAACAGTCCCCAGGCAACTCACCGGAGCGAGTGCAAGCGAGTCAACTCGGGATAAGACTGCAACCTTTTGAACCGCTTGCTGCATGCGCGTTGTCCGCCGTTACGGGCCCTTGCTGACGATAACTGGAGACGTTCCGCAGTTGAGGTTATAGCTCATGACTCATCCGTATTTCTTTGCCCCGCAGCAGCCGCCGAAGGCGGTATGATTGCTACGTCAGCCTTTGGCCTAACCAGATGTGTTAGATTTTGAGGGCTAGCGAGATTCGCACCATATTGCACAGGGCAAGGATCGGATAAGAACGCGAAAGGAAGCCAAGCGTTGGGAAGACATCGAGATTTCCGAGATAGTGGGCATAACAGGTCTGTGATGCCTTTATCTGTTCTGGGCCGCACACGCGCTACACTGACTGAGCCAGCGAGCTGTTCGGACCGAGCATCGCGACATTTCGAAGACGTTGCCGATCGCTGTAGAAGTTGTTGGGTGGCTTCTGGCCATCAGTGATGAGCGTCGGATTGCGAGGGAGTCGAACTGCAGATGAAGCGAAAAAAGCAATGAGGATGCGAGCGACCACATCAAAACTGTGCGCTGAATGGAACCTTGATTAGTTGATTGACACGACGGAAGGCCCGAGCCCAACATCGACTCAGTGTCGAGAGTCCGCACGCTCTCCTGTGCAGATCGTTTGGCGCTCAATGGGGGCCGACTCCAAGTAACGTTGACCCGTCGACTGCCTCGTCGACCGGGGCCCACCACATGTCGAGGTAGTGAGGCAGTTCTGCTGAACGTTGGCGTCTATCGGCCAAATTCTGCGCGGTGACTGCCATGTCAGTGCGTGCAGCGAGTCATCGCCGATGAGCGGTGGGCGATATAAGGTGAAGGGCGAGAATGAACGGTGGGGTGACAAACGTGGTCGTCTTTGTCCTTGTTGCTTACTACGGGCTAGAGGCTGCCTTCGACATCCTGGAGCAGAGATACTTCACGTTTCAAGGAGTCGAGGGGGCGGGTATGCTAGTTTGTTTCCACAGGGATTGCATTCGAACGTTGCGAACCCGGTGCGCAGCGTCACACTCCACTCCATCAGTGTGTATAGCAGCACCGCAGGAAAAGATTGCCGTTTTCCTGGACGGAGGCATTGGGCGCGCACATCATCCAGTGTGGCCTCACGGAGATCTGGTGGTCGAACAACGCTGAGAGCGCTGACGGCGACGATAGCGATGAGTTTGTGCAGTCGACAGTGAACCCTCCACATCCCACAGCCGTGTGTCGGGGTTCTGAGAGGGACTGCTCCCCATCTCCCCGAGGGCGTAGTCGTATCGGAGACAGGACTTATCAGTCTCGCGGAGCGGTCTGCACGTCTTCAGACTCGCGACGGCCGATCAGGTCTCGATCCGGTGCCTGTCTCCAGCTTCAACCGCATTCCCATGATGATCCTCCCTTCCACATTCTGCTGCTCATCCTCTTCCCCATTTCCACGTACCATGCATGTTGTGTTTGAGGAGCTTGGGGGTGCCTGCAAATTTGCTTCGACTTCTCGAACTGGCATGAGCTGACCACGCACGCCAACTCGTCTCGCACTCCACACTTGCATTTGCCGAGCAAGTCACCACCCCGCAAAGTCGGGCAGTCACTGTCGCAGCCCCGCAGACTGCCACAATCAGCCTCAACCCTCATGGGAACCAGCATATTACGCAACTGGTCATGCGACATCGGAATACAGATACGAGCACTGGAGGCCAGCAGGGCGCACGATGTCGCCCGACCGTCCGAGGGGAGCCAAGATCTCCAAGATCTTTCAAGGCCTTAACGAGAGGCGGGGCTGTCCACTCGCATGCCTCGCTAGCCAATCGCCGCGGACATCGGAGGCAGGATCGCGGTTTGAGAGCGGGCACCCCGACTCCGAGATGTGGTGTGGAGGGCCCCGCCAGATGCTGCGGGGACCAACCCGCACAGGAACGAGTCCATCGAGCACGCTGATACGCGGGCAGGCCAGGATAGGAGTGTTCTAAATCAGGGATTTGCCTCGGGGCTTGGCCTGCTGCTCATCTTCACGCCTGAGAGCACAACCGGTACGAGCACCGGGTCATGAGCCGGGCGTTCCGCGGAGGCGTGGCTGACGCCCAGAGGGTCTGCGGGCAGGGAGATGTATGGTTTATCCGTCTCTTAGCGAATCAAGGCTTATCAGTGGTTTACCCGTCTACGAAATCTGCAACAGCCGCCCGGAGGCTCTCACCTGTTCCTAATCGCGTTTGCTAAGCAGGCATCAGCTGGTTCAGCTGGGCCCACCTGGGACCGTCCGGGGCCATGACAGGGCCCGATAGGGCCCAGGTGGGCCAAATTAACACTCCCTCGGGGACCGTGTGGGGGCGGCGGCGATCTGAAAATAAGCCGGTCTCTCTTGGCGGGGCAAAGTTCGGAGAGGCTGGGGAAAGCGAGTCACCGAGTTTTTTTTGACGCGTTAGACGAGTGCGGCTACGACGGATCCAGCAAATCCAGTGGCCGGTCGTGAGACATACAAAAGGTTCCAGCTGGAGAGACATTCCACGCTAAATCTCCCAACCTCGACACTCCTTCCCCTTCCCCTTCTCCGCACTCCGACTCTTCAATCTCAACAGCGGTCAACACAGGAGGAAACACAGCGACCATGAAGACCTGGTTGATGAACATCCTGGTCGGTTTCCCGACGTTCCTTGCGTTCGGTTACTGCCTGACTTTCTTCGGTGAGTCGACGATCTCTGCCACATCAGCTCTGAATGTATGACTAACGATGTGTAGGTGGAATTCTTTCTCTGCCCTCGATCTACCTGCACTTCCCTCAGCTCGACACGACGACCACCAAGGGCGCTCTGAAAGACCACAACAGTCTGATCCAGGGTACCGTCAATGGCGCTTCGAACTTGGGTGGCATCTGTGGCTCTTTGTTCTGCATGTGGGCTGGCAACAAGTTCGGAAGGCGTTTGACCACCTTCGTTGGTGCTTTCATCACGCTCATCGGCACCGTCATCTTCTGCACGTCGTTCAGCATGGCCCAGATGATTGTCTCTCGTGTGGTTCAGGGATGGGGCATCGGTATGATGATTTCCGTAAGTTTGTTGTGTGTGGCGCGGGGTTTGATTTTTTTCGAATCTTACTTCGTGTCCGGTGCCTCCGTCGGGAGGTCGGGAGTGCCTTCGGCGCTGACTCCACCCAGACTGTCCCTGTGTGGCAGAGCGAGTGCAGCAACACTAAGAACCGCTCCTCGCACGTTATCGTCGACGGCATCATGGTGTCGGGCGGCTTCATGCTCGCTGGATGGATCACCTACGGCTTCTGGACGACGCACTCTGAGGAGAGCTGGTCGTGGCGCATCCCCGGAATTTTCATCGGCATCTTCGCCCTCATGGTCCTCTCCGGTGTCTACCTCTTCCCCGAGTCGCCCCGTTGGCTCGTCATGAAGGGCCGCACCGAGGAGGCCGCTCTCATCTTCGCCGACATCCACAAGACCAGCGTCGACTCCGAGGTTGTTCAGCGTGACCTCTCCGCCGTCATCCGTGCCAACGAGGCCTCGAAGCACACCAAGTGGACCGGTCTCTTCTCCTACCGCGAGAACAAGATGCTCTGGCGCCTCTTCCTCACCGTCACTGTCCAGTTCTACACTCAGATGAACGGAGCGGGTATCATTACGGCGTACTCGTCGCAGCTCTTCAGCACCATTGGTCTTGGCCCCGACCTCGCGCACATCATCGCCGGTGTCTCGCTCACTTTCAAGCTCATCATGTGCTGCATTCCCTACTTCGTCATTGAGCGTTTCGGCCGCCGCATGCTCTTCATGGTCTCTGGCGCCGGCATGGCCATCTGCATGTTCGTCCTTGCCATCTGTGGCTCGCAGACGACTCCGACCCACCTCGCGCCCGCTTATGTCGCGATCGTCTTCGTCTTCCTCTTCCTCATCTTCCTGCCCCTCGCGTACCTCGGCGTCAACTTCCTCTACTGCCAGGAGGTCATCAGCACCCGCTACCGTGCCCCGGCAGGCGGCATCTCCACTGCCGTCCTTTGGCTCACCCAGTTCGTTCTCGCTCTCACCACCCCTCTCGGTCTCCAGGTTCTCTCTTGGAGGTACTACCTCATCTGGGGCTGTGTCTCGGCCACTATCGTTCCCGCTGTCTACTTCTGGTACCCCGAGACTACCGGTCTCTCGATGGAGGAGCTCGAGGACATCTGGGCCGTCCCCGGCGGCGTCACCTCGGCCGTCCGCGAGGCTAAGCGTCTCCGCAGCCACAAGGAGAGCAAGGCTTTCGAGAGCGGCACCGCCACGCCTGTCGTTGTCGAGGAGAAGATTGACACGGACTACGTCGAGAAGGCTTGAGTAGACAGGGTTCAGCGTTGTTCATAATTTTTGCATAGCATCAGGGTTTCACATAGGCATACTTGTAGAATGCATAGGGATTTTCTCAGCTCTAGGGGGCGTACCAACGTAGTAGCGCAAGGAAATGGGGCATAATCGATAGCGCGCTCTTCACCGGCGATCAGCACACCACCAGGGGTTATCTAGCTACGTTGATCTCGACTGACCGGTAACACGGCAATCGACGAATGTGACCACGCCTGGTACGGGACAGGAATCTGACACCATGTCAACGGTGCCCCGGGTGAGGCTCGTTATACAGAAGTTCACTTCAGACATCCTCTCCCGACGGAGTCCCCACCACGCTCTGTCCAACGTCCTGCTCAAGCAGGCAAGGGAGTCATTTCATCCGCAATCGCGGTTTCCTCCCGTCCTAATTCGTAGGCATATCTGAATCTTGGGGCAGAATCAGCGAGGAGTGCACAGAGCAAGCTTGAGCCGTGTCCTCTACAGCATGTAACCCCTGCCTTATCGGTTGACGATGTCAGAAATTCTGATTGCGGGAACGTAGCCGCTCTTGATCAAGATAAGGTTTCGATTAGGTCCGGCGACTTAGCGGAACGGCGACTTGACTCATCATCTGCAAATGTGGTTTCTCGACATATCGCGCTGCACTTGTACGTATCGCGTTCCCGTCCGACAAGTCAGATCACCCCCCTAAAGGGCATGCAGAAGGCCATGCGTCTCACATGTACCTTGCATGTGCTAAGCCACATGCACATTCCTTCCCTGAGGCTCCCTGTCCACTTCCTTCCCGACCCATCGTCATGTTCCGGCGACAACTCAAGATCCTCCCGGAGGTGCTCTGGACATCGGTCTGATCGTATAACGGTTAGTACACAAGATTCTGATTCTTGTAATCTGGGTTCGATTCCCAGTCGGACCTACTAAGGGCTTGCTCGCGATCCAATAAGCCTCCTTCGCCAGGGAAGCTTCGGTGCTCGACACCAGCCAACCTTTTGCCTCCATCACAGCCGTCCAGCTTTCCCCAACTCGCCGCCTGTATTCAAACTTGCACAACATGGGCAGCCCGCCATCCTCACTCGCGTGCGGAGTGTTCCCGTCGTGCATGCAGTGAAGCAACCCGTGGCGTCTAGTTAAAAAGTCGCAACCCTGGTCGATAACGCCACTCTACCTCCACTCCTCCTCGAGCGCTTCCGAGTCGTTCATACTGCTCACAAACAAAAGCAAAAGCTTCGGCACTGCTCGCGCAGCGCCTTCGTTCTCCGCCAGGGAGTCGAACCCTGCTCTATCGCGCACTGCCGAAGCAATCTCTCGGACTTGAGAGGCGATTATACTAACCGATATACTAGCGAAGAGACCTTGTTGATCGTTCTGCAAGGGTAATGTGATAGCGACGGGCGAGGCTGCGCCCTTGGGGGCGTCGGGGAGCTTGGGGCGCGCTACAGTCGACGCTGTAGTCGAAGTCCAGGATAGCGAGAAGCTAAGAGGCCGCCCTATGATCAGAGCCGTCAGTGTCCATGAGTTGGTCCTGCGTCGCGGCGCATTATATCCTGCATAAGTGACTAGTCCCGGCGCAGCATGTCGAGTCTCCGCTGAAGGTCGTCCTCCTCCTTGCTGCCACCGCCCCCGGCAGAGGGCGGTCCAGACGACGGTCCAGGTCCCCCCTCTGCAACAGCAACCCGGGATGACTGGAGGGGCTCGTTCGCCATTGGGTTCGCGGTGGGCGCGGACGCCAGCTATGGCCTGTCAGTTGTGAGTGTGCACGTTTGACTCACCGCCTCGTTCATGCCCATGCCAATCTCGTCGAAGACCTCGCGGAGGATCTTATCGCTCTCGACGTCCTCGCCTTCACCCTCATCCTCGTCCTCCATCGCATCGTCGACGGCGTCGCTCATCATTTCCTCCTTCATATCCATGGTCGCAGACTCCTTCTCGAACTCGTTCATGATGCGCTGAATCTGCGGCAGGTTCAGACTGCGATTCATCTGGCCCATGGCGCGGGTTGCGCCTCGCATGGCCTGCGCCATGCTCTCGTTCGACCGTAGCGTTTGCATCCGCAGCGACACCGCTTGCAGCTGCACACGCATCTGCGTGAACTTTTGCATGTACCGCCGAGTCCGGACAAGATCCTTTGCGAGGATTTTGCAAGCGTTCTGACGTTAGTTATGTAGAGGGTTCTCGGAGCTGGAATCGCACCATGTTACCGGCCTTGGCGTTCTTCTTGATATCGGCCATCGTCTTCTTCTCCTGCTGCTCGAGCTTAGCACGCTCACGCTCCAGCTCACGCTGAGCCTTCTGAAGTGACCGCTGGTGTTGCCGGAGGCGCTCGGCCGGGGTCATACGCCGCCCGAACAGGGTGTCCTGATCATTGGGCCAGATGGCGATCGGAGCGGGGTGAAGGGTCGTGAACATGGGGAAGAGGATGTCAGCATTCACATCGCATGTAGCGCGTTCGGGCAGCAGAAAGTCTCACCATAATGATGCTCATGGTGGGCAGGGGGCCAGACTGGGCCGTTATCGAGGTGGATGGAAGCAATAGAGAAGATGAGCAGTGACGTTGGTGTGGGCGCGGTTACCCCGCACGCTCAGTTGGTGGCCAGGCACGTGCCCAGAGCTTGGTCGGGTGAGATCTCAGTGGCAGTGTTCCTCGGCGCCGGTTTGCCCCCGCATGACAGAGTTCATCGCCACCAAGCCAGGACGGACAGTCGACGCGACACGCACGCATCCAACTCAGATTCTCGTCTATACTTTCGTTCCGCCTCGCCTCCTCTCTCTTTTGCATTCGAATCAAAACGGCAGGCAGCTGGATATGATTCTGCGACCATTCCTCGCTCTAGCCGCTGCGGCGCTGGCGCCGCTCTCCCTTGCCTCTGAGAAGGTCAACGACGTCAAAGAAGTCCATCTCCGACAATTGAATGATGACAACTTCGACTCGAGCGTAGCGAAGGGCGCATGGTGAGATTGGGATGCTGAGACTTAAGCTGACATCAGGTTGGTGGAGCACTTCTCGCCGAAATGTATGACCACGGCTTGCGCAGGTGACTGATAGATCAGGCGGACATTGCCGAGCATTCGCACCGACATGGGAACGACTGGTAGAGGAAAACTCGCATCTTGAGAACTTCGGTTTCCACATGGCTCAAGTCAACTGCCTCGCCCAAGGAGGTAAGCTATCCCAGCTCCGCAGAACCCAGGTTGACCATCAGACCTGTGCACGAAGAACAACGTCAAGGGATGTGAGTGGATTCCAATGCGGACGGTGTACAAGTGACTAACTCGTGCGCTAGACCCCCAGATTCATCTGTAAGTTATCATGGAATGAAGTGAGCAGGCTGCTTACGCAACTCAGCTACGTTGATGGAGAAGACCAGGGCGAGTTCCCTCCGGAGAAGCGATACTACGACCTCCTTACGACGTACATTAGTGAAGAGGCGGACAAGTATGCGAAGAGCCTGAAGCTGGACACGGGCGACGACGGCGGTGCCAGCACGCCCAACGCCGATGGACAGGTCAAGGAGGTCGATGACGATGGTCTTGAGAAGCTGCGCGAGGAGGGCCCCGTCCTTGTGAAGTTCTTCGCCCCATGGTGCCCCCAGTAAGTTAAGCGATTAAGACCGTAGCTGACAGCCAGCTGCAAGTCTTTTGCGCCGACGTATAAGTCGCTTGCTGCCGAGATGAAGGGCGAGATCATTATCGCCTCAGTTAACTGTGACGACCACCGCGATGCCTGCCGACGGCACGATATTCAGGGATATCCCACTGTTAAGCTTCTCCAGGGCGGCAAGCGTGGGACGTCTCTCGAGTACAGCGGCTCTCGTTCAGTTCCCAAGCTCAAGAAGTTCCTGAACGAGAACGTCAATTCGAGCACGATGACCAAGATCAACGCAGACATGTTCAACTCGACTCTCGCGGAGAACGACGTCTTCTTCCTTTTCCTGCAGTCGTTCGTGACGACGAAGGACCAGGTGCGCTCGGTCAAGGACGCCGTCGCATCGCTTCCCGCCAACGTGAGCGTGTTTACCTCGAACGACCCGGCGCTGTATCGCGACCTGTCCGTCGCGCAGCCGTACCCTGAATCTGCGCTTCTGGCGTTCGCGGGCCACGATCGGCGACCCGTTGCCTCGATGCCCCTCCCGACGAACCAAGACAAGCTGGACCGCTTCGTGTTCGAGAACCAGTTCCCGCTGACGTACGACGTGACTGAGTCGATGTACCTCGACGTTTTGAAGAACAAGGAGTTCCGCCCGATCGTCGTCATGGCTGCGTTCAAGCAGGATGCGACCAAGGGCGAGTCGGAGGCTGAGCTGCGCAAGATTGCCCGCGCTTGGCGCAAGATGCCGCGGACCTTCGACCAGCCGGTGTGGTTCGCGTCCGTCAACGGTGACAAGTGGGCCAAGTGGCTCAAGCGTAACTACGGCATGACGCCGGCGGACATGCCGAGCGTGGTCATCCTCGACTCGAAGAAGGACGAGTACTACGACACGACGCTGGAGGGCGAGCGCGTGCGTCTTGATGGCGCGGCCATCTTCTCCGTCCTTGAGGGCGTGTACCAGAAGTTCCTGAAGCCGAAGAAGCCCGAGAGCCGCTTCGCCTGGGGCACCGCCGGGATCCGCGCTGGCTTCCTCGACATTGTCGTGTGGATGGCCGAGAACCCCATCAAGGGTTTCTTCCTCGCCCTCTTTGTCCTTATGGGAAGCATGTCCCTCGTCGGCCGGTGCTTCCAGCGCGACCGCTCCGGATTCGGTGGATACATGAATGAGAAGGGGTACAAGCGCGGGTCCAACCACGAGCGTCTTGACTAAACTCCACAACGCAACACATTAGATCTCTGTACCACGTATGATGTATCACTTGCGACCAGAAGTCCATGGGGCAAAGTGCATGATGCTAACGAGTATGGTTAAGAATACAACATCTAAGTCTCCTCCCCGTCAAACCTTTCCTCCTGTCTGGCGTGAACGATCTCCTCTCTCGTGATATTGCTCCGATCGCACATGGACCGGAACAAGCCCTCGCGATCGAACAGGTTGAGGGGCGTGTCAAAGTCCTCAATCTCGCCCGCGTTCATGACCAGAATCCTGTCCCAAGAAATGATCGTCCGCAGCCTGTGGGCGATGCAGAGGAGCGTCTTGCCGCCAAACTCGCGTCGGATCGTGCGCTGGATTTTTGCGTCGGTCCCCAGGTCGACGGCTGCGGTTGCTTCGTCGAGCACCACGATGCGTGCGTCCTTGACTAGAGCGCGGGCGAGGGAGACGAGCGAGCGCTCGCCAACAGAAAGGTTTGCACCTTCCTCGTCGATGGCCATGTCGAGCGTCCATCGTCCATGGCCCTCGGCGCTGTCAATGAGACTCGCGCGTTGCAGCGCATCGTACAGCGCCGCATCGTCGTGCTCGTCGAATGGGTCCAGGTTGGAGCGTAACGTCCCACTGAACAGGACGGGGTCCTGGGGGATGATGGCAACGTGGGAGCGGAGCGTCTTTAGACCCAGCGTACTGATGTCCACGCCGTCGACTAGGATCCGTCCCGAGGTGAGCTCCGCGAGACGGAAGAGCGCGACAGTGATGGAGGTCTTGCCCGCACCCGTACGGCCGATTATGCCGACCTTCTCGCCGTGCTTGAACTGCGCCGACAGGCCCTTCAACACTGGTGGCAGACCGGGACGATAGGACATGACGACCTTGTCGAGCTCGATGGACCCGGCCTGGGGCCACTCCGCAGGCGGTTCCGTCTCCTTGACCTCGTACTCTGCTTCCTGCGGCAGACTACCGTCCGAGTAGTACGCAAGTCGCTCAACGGCGTTCACTGCGTGTCAGCTTGCGATCTATGCTTCTTGAAGCTCATCCCCACTCACTAGCGTTCTCGACCTCGGCGCTCTGGCGCGTAACCATGCCGAACATTTGCGTAATCTGCGTCATGTACGTGAGACAGAGCGCAATCTCGGAAGGCTGCAGACCGCCTCCACCTGCGGCGCACATGATCGCGACGGCGAAGACGAGCAGAGCACCCAGCAGGTCCAGGCGGATTGCGAGCCAGCGCTGGTTTGAGTATGTCAGGACGTAGGCACGGTCTTCGAGGTCCATGTAGTACGCGTTGTCGTGGATGAACCTCTTCGTTTCGCCGTAGGCTCTGATCGTTGCCAAGCCTGACAAACTCTCAGAGAAGTGCGCGTAGAGCAGAGAACGCAGCATCGAGTCGAGACGCTTGACCTCGCGCGCCGAGGTGCGGTAGAACTGCGCAAAGTACCAATATCCACATCCCACACCGAAGATGATGGCGATGAAGTAGTGAAAGTAGACCGTGATGATGATGACTGAGCCAAGGAGCATAGCCAGAGTCATGGTCTGCATGCGCAGTGCTTCGGCGAGCGTTGTGTCGACCGTGTCGATGTCCTTGCCGAAGACACCCATGATGCGGCCGAGCGGCTGCGTGTCGAAGAATGACATGGGTGCGAAGAACACACGCCGCAGGGCGGAGCGGAACAGCGTGTTCGACGCATAGTAGCAGAGCATCCCCAATGCGGATCCCATGGCGAAGGTGAAGATCGCTTGCGAGCAGCCGAACATGGCGTAGATGCCCTGATAGAAGCCCATTGAGCGGTGGAACTTGTCCACCTCCCAGTACGTGATCCAGACTGTGGAGAGGACTTGCGACGCCTGCATTAGCGTTGCGGCGATGAGTAGGAGAGGGAGCGTAATCCACCCTTTGCCTGCCTTTAGGTACGCGGCGTACACCTTGCGCTCCACCGAGCCCGTCTTCCGCACCTCGCTCACCATGAGGCGGCCCTCAAGCTTGCCTGTGCCAGCCGCCTTTTTAACGTCCTCAGCTGCCAGGCGGGCGAGTTTCTGCTCATCCGTCTCCATGTCGGCCGCCTCCTCGATGGCCTTCTCCTCGGCGGCGTCCTCCTTCTCCTCCTTCACGGCGGCTGAGCCTCCGAAATCGGCCATGAGAGCACTGAATGCGCCACCGCGGGCAACGAGTGCGTCGTACGTGCCCTCCTCGACGATCTTGCCGTGCTCGACGGTGTACACGTAGTCGACCTGCGGGAGGAAGTGGAGGGCGTGGGTAACGAGCACGACAGTCTTGCCGGCGCGCTTCAGACCGAGGATCGCATCGTTGAACAGCGCTTTGCCGACATGAGCATCGACGGCACTGAGGGGGTCGTCGAACAGAACGATATCTGCGTCAAAGTACAGTGCACGAGCGATGTTCACACGCTGTTTTTGACCGCCTGAGAGGTTCACGCCCTTCTCTCCGATCTCCGTCAGGTCTCCGTCGGGCAGGATCTCGAGGTCAGTGATGAGAGACGCGGAGCGGATACACTGCCAGTACCGCGCCTCGTTCCACTTCTGGCCAAAGACTATGTTGTCTCGCAGCGTTGCGTTCTGAATCCACGCCGATTGCTGGCAGTAGCCCAGAACGCCGCCGAAAGTGACACTGCCGCCGAGCTTGCGCATCTCTCCGAGGAGCTGAGGTCAGTTGGTGCACGAGCAGACTAACTTACTCCCTGCAAGATACTACTCTTCCCGCTGCCTACCGGTCCGACGATCGCAACGAGCCTGCCACGCGGAATCTCCATGTTCAGGTTTGCGATCTTGAACGGTTCCTCTTCCGGCTTCTTCTCGGTGGAGGAGGGAGATGCGTCTTCCTTCTCTTCCTTTACGCCTTTGCGACCCTTCTTGCCCTTACCCGGCTTTCCAGCCGCCTTCTCGCTCAACTCATCTGGAGCACGAACGGTAGCCCACTGGAACGTCGCATCGTTTGCCCTAACCGCAACATCGAGGTTGTGGTCGATGGGGTTGCTGACGTCCATCGTTTCGGCTTCGAAGAAGTCGGTCAGGCGCTCGATCGCCGTCTGCGCGTCCGTCAGGGAAGACAGTGCACGGGGGAACATCATGAGCGGCTGGCGGAGGTAGTTGAAGTACGCGAGCGAGGTGAAGATAAGTGCAGGGTCGAGGCTGTCGTGGTATGATGTGTACGTCACGAAGGCAAGCACGGCGGCAATGGCGGGCACACTCGTCGCGACGGCCTGGTTGGCTGTGCGCACGAGATGGATGATGCGGATGCCCTTCATCTCCTGTTTGCGGATGAAGCGGAGCCCTGGAGTCAGCTCACGATGCGGCACAGAGCTTCTTACGCTTCAAGAAAGGCAGCTCATATGTGAACACCTTAATGATTTGCATCGAACTCAGGAGTTCTTGCAGCAAAGATGAGCGGCCATCAGTCCACTTCATGGAGCGCTTGCGTACGCGGAACGACGTTTTCATGAAGTTTGTCTGGACCGGAGCGAGTAAAACGAAGACGGCAAAGCCGACGAGCGCGCTCGGCCCAATCTGAATGATGAGTAAGATCAAACACACAATAAGCTGGATCGGTGTCGTCCATAGACAGTGCAACCATTGACCACAGTAGTCTACTCTCGAAATCTGCCCGTTAGCTGAAGAAATGCGAAGAAGCGAGCTCTCACGTCGCTGGAGAGGTAGGCCATGAGCTTGCCGTTCGGATGCTGGCTGCGCGCTCCCACGCTCAGCTTCAGACCTTGCTTGTACGTCGCGCTGATCAGGGCCGCACGAGCTAACGCTCCGGTCTCCATAGATCGGAAGAAGAACTGGTGCTGGCACACGGACTGCATGAGGGTCAGGCAGAAGAGGCCGATCGCCATGCCAACGCCGCGGCCGATATTGGGCTTGATGCCGTCGCCATGGTTTGCGGCGTAGACTAAGGTCAGCTAAGTACTAGATGATTGAGAAGAGAGATGAGTTATGCAGTGGAGGATACTCACCCTGCTGACTGAATCGGATCAGCGCCTTGATGACCAGCGGGCTCATAAGCTGTGTCATGTCCGCAAGCACCTTGAAAAGCCCCGCATACCAATACGTCGGGAACGTCTTGAACAAAGCCAACGCTAGGTTACCGTGCTTGCGCGAGTGAGCCTTCCAGTGCGCTGCTTGCGTCCTGACACGCTCGCGATAACTCTTGTCAGGGCCGAACTTGGCGTACTGTGGCGGCAACCTGCGCTTCGTAGCCGCCTTGATTTTCCATCCTAACCGTGACCGGCGCTTCGGGCGCGGATCGGGGTGAGCGCGGTTCCACTCGTCAGCCTTGGTCTGCGACTGGTGCAAGTATCCAAGGAAACGATTAGATAAGTGGTCGGCTGTTGGTCAGTTTTGCCGCCGAACGACGCATGCTCGGAGCAATGTTGATTCGGGCACTCACATTCCCTCGATGGGTCCATCTTCCACAGATCCGTAGCCTGTAACGGTCGTTTATAGCCGAGGCGCATGATCGGGCTAACCCACTGGCTTATTAGCAACGCCTCATCGCCAACTCACGTGAAAGCTCAGCACCGAAAAGATGTTTGCTGTCGCAAGAGGTAGGTCAGGCGCCTCGTCGAGCGACTTGCGCGGCGGCGGGGGGCCATGCTTCGACCTCCATATTTGCCTGGGATCAGCTCAAGTACATCTCAGGTGTGGCAGACGAAGGGGGAGACTTACCACCAGTGCTCTCGCTTTAGGCCCTTGAAGCGGTCCTCCTCCTCATTCGCGAGCTCGCGGAGACGGAATGCGACTTCGTCCTCTTGGGCTGTGTCGGAGTCCGAGTCGCTCTTGTCATCGCCCGGTCCCTTCTCATCTTGCACACCGGAGGGCTTTGTATTGGTCGTGTGAGGTTCGGCTGGCTTGTCACCGGTGTCGAGAGCCTTCAGCTCAACCTTCTCCGTCGCTCCCGCTGTCATCTGGAGCGTAGTTTTGGTGGGTTTGCGCCGTGAATGTTGGGCGACGGGGTGCTGTGGGGCAGCGCGGGAAGTGAAGGAGTGAAATATCGCATGATCGCGCGGAGCTCTTGAGAGTCCTTTCGACAAACGATTGGAGCATCGGCCGAAGCCGACAGGATGTCATGATGCTGAAAGGGTTTCTGCCGAGCTAACGGAGCACATGAGCGCATTGTCGCGCGACTTCGGGAAGCGCGGCGCGATCGTTGCTCGAAGCTGTGTCCAAGGATCAGAGGATCTTGAGTATTCTGTTATGCAGCAGGGGTCATGGAAAGCAATCTAACTTCTGTCTTGTGTGCTGCTAGGGCAAACTATTCGTACGGTTTACGACCACCGCTGTGGTCGGCGTTCTGGCTGGCAGGCTGCTCAAGCGCGACAACAACACATGTCCTACATGAATTACGTAACATCAGCCACCAGAGGCGCCCTGCTCCGTGGGCGGAGGTCTAGGCCTGGTGCGAGAGAGTGTCGTCAGGCCCGAGCGGTGAATATCAAGAGAGATTGATCGTTGCATAGCCATACACAACACCAGTCTAAGATGTACAACAATGTGATTCGCCCGACCTAGTCGTACTCCTCCTCCAGCGCCGCTGCAGCCTCCTCTTCGCTGATCGGCGCGACCTTCTTCCCTGCAGCCTTGAACGTCTTCCAGAAGTCCTTGTGCTTAAAGCTCGGGTCCGTGACCGCCTTCTCCAGGTTCTTCACAATCCTGAGCGTTAACCACAGATCAAGGAACATCTACTCACTCATTGTACGTCTCAGTTTCTTCGTACATGAGCGCGGTGGAGCGGGCTTCTTCGAGACATGCGATTGCGTCGGGGAAGGCCTGCTTTGAGAACGACGTCGCCACGTTCTCCTCCACGACCACACCCATGTCCTGAATCGCCTTCTTGAACACGTCGCCCGATGCCGTAACACGCTTGAAGTCCTCCAGCGGCCGAAGGTTGCTGATGAGACGGCCAGGTTTCGGCTTAGCGTCTGCTGATGGGGGCAGGATGAAGTCTGGATCATCTGCGAAGTCTGGCTTCTTGTCGACGTCGGCGGCAACCTTGGGCTTGGCAGGCGACACAGTCTCCGTCTTTCCGGGGCCAGGGTTGTCGAATAGCTCGTCAATGTCAATCCTGAAGGTCAGTCCGAAGGCTGGCTCAAGAAACTCACATTCCCTCACCCTCGGCCAAGCCGCCGGCGTCAGACTGGCGCTTCTTGCGCTGAACGCGGGTGACCTTCTTGATGTCCAGGGCGTCCTTGAGACGCTCGGTTATCTTCTCAGTCTGCTCCACCAGCTTCTCCGGTGTGTAGAAGTACTTGGTGAGCTCTGGATGCGGCGGACCAAGGGGGTCAGCCTTCGTGTCGGCGGTAAGCGAGGCATGCAAGATAGCCTGCTTGGTGCGGTGGATGGCGGGGTTGTAGGAAAACGCTGGGTCATACCACGGCGAATGCAGTATTGGTTCCCCATCCTCATCTTCGTCCTCATCGTCCTGCTGCGTCGCACCCTCGGGCGTAACGCTATCCAGATCCAGACCTTTGACGAGCTCGTCCATCAAGTCGCTTTGCTCCTGGGTTGGGATGTACGGGTGCTCGGTGATCTCATTGCCCGACACACTCTTATAGTTTGTCAAGCTTGGGAAGAAGAACCGGTGGTCGTCGTCGGCGAAAGGAAGGCGGATCCAATACATGAGATCGAGACGTTTTTCGTCTCCAAACTCCTGCTTGGGGATGCACACGCCGATTTCTGGCGGTGAACCGTCTTTGGTGACCCATCGTGTGATGGCGACCATCCCGGTAGTGACGAGGGCGGACACGAAGGATGAGAACTGAATTTGCGCCTTGGACGACTTAAGGTCGGGCCACAGGTAACGGACCTCGCCGATCAACATGTACTTGCGGATCTGAAGTCAGCGTTTATCGCCTGCACGAGCTTGAGACTTACGTTCTTCTGCGGGATGAAGCCTAGGACCTCAACTCCCTTCTGCGTCTTCAACGGTTCGAAAGTATCGTCCTCCACGGGAATCCACGACGATCCGTATCTCCAGGCCTTGACGAGCTCCTCCTTCGGAATGTATTCACGCTCCCCCTCATCCTCCTCGATCGTTGGTAGATCATCACCTTCGGCCTCTCCTGCTCCGCTCTCCTTGATCGGTTCGGGCTTCTTGAGGAAGTACGTGCTATGCTGCTTGACCTCTGCGGAAACCAGGGCTGCGAGGTTGTTCGCCTGTCCTCCTTGGGATTGGCTCTGGGATTGCAGTGTGTTGAGCAGTTGGCTGGCCTCGCTGTGTGTAGGAATCGTCCCCGCAGGCTGCTGCAGATCCACAGCCGTCTTCCAAGCCTTGCTCAAGGTGGGCGGGCGGGCTTTGGCTGTCGCCTTCGTGTACTTGAGGGGGATGCAAATAGCTTGTTCAGCATCAATCGGCTCAGCACCTATGTACAGGCACGTGCCAACCTGCGTTCCATTGACAACATCTGGCCGGGGCATGCGGATCTGCGAGAGCTGTGGTTCGAACACTTTGAGCTCTGGGCGGAACTGCTCCTCCGTGCTGGACTTGGAGATCTGCTCCTCTAGGTTCCGGATGAACACTCGCCAAAACTTCTCACTAAGACGTTTCGGCTTTGGCTTGGACTTGTCCACGTTGTCTTCCGGGTCATCGAAGCCCACTCCTAAGACAGTGAGCTTGACGCCGAGTCTGTCGAGGGTCTCCATTGCTTCCTCATATTCGCCCTGGTCGAAGCCAGATTCTCCATCGGTGATGAGCACGATTTCCAACGTCCACATCTTGGTGTGCTTATGCATCTGGATAGCATCCAGGGCGCACAGGATCGCTGAAACGGCTGGTTGTCAGCATAGCACATCCACAGATCCTCACGATTTCCTTCCGCATCGCCTTGCTCAGTGTTCATAAGCGTCTCAAGTGCAGCCGGCTTCGCGGTTTGGATAGCGACATCAACGCTGACGTTCTGATACGGAGCGTCTGCATCATTAGGGTTCTTCCTGCAGTAATCGGCATTGGCAGAGTTGTTAGTTTCTAGGCGTCAGTCTTATACACCACGAGAACACTTACTGCCGCCGAATGTGACGAGTCCGATGCAGTCTGTCTTTCGTCCACTCTGGATCTGGGAAAGTCAGGATTCAATTGCTTGCAGTTGAGCAACTCACCTTGGGCTCAAACTCGCGGGCAACATACTCCTTTACCCATGCGAGTTTAGGTCGCTTTATACCAGTGCCATCGGGGTCGGCCATAGCCTCGCCCATCGATGGCGACACATCAACACAGTAGGCCACAACGCAGTAACCTCCTCGTCCGGCCATTGCGAGTTGCGCAGCTGTGAGGTCGAAAGGAAGTGAGTGGAGGGAAGGTGAGCCTTGAGGCGCGTTCGTTTGCCGCCAGGCGCGTTTGGTCGAGGTTACGTGTGAGGTGGAGGTGGAGGCCCAACAGCCAGGCACGGCCTTGGCTACCAAAGGACTATCGAAAGACCAGTCACGATGTCTCTGCATCTCGACACCATGCTGGACTGAGCTCGACTCGTCGCTATAGGGCGCATATCGGATTGAACAACTCAAATAGTCAAGTACAGCCCAATGTCAGTCTTCGGCATGCGTCTATCGACGTTAACTTGGCGAACTGAAGAGGAACGCCGTCGCGCTGTCGATTCGCTGCCCAGCAGGGGCGCAAAGTTGTGTGTCGAGTAGCTGACATGTTACCTGAAACGCAAGCAAAGGCCTTCCTCTCTCAACACGTCCTCTACAACACTCACCGCCTATGTCCCCGGCAGACTCTGTCCTGACTGTCTTCCCGATTGAAGTTCTGCAGCACATCGCTGTAGAACTTGACCGACCAGACCTTGCTCGTCTTCTCCGCATCAACTCGTTCTTCCACCAAGCCTTCGTCACGTCACTTTACACCCGCGTACCAAGCGTTGTAATCCAGAACCTGGACCCCGGCTCCGCCCATCGTCGCCCACCCCTCAGGCTGCCCGCTTATGCGCGACATGCGCGCTGCCTCAGCGTGCCAGTGTGGCCTGCCTCGTGCTGCCGGCTCCCCTCCAAGCTCCCCCATCTTCCCTCGCTGGGAGTCATCATTCTCGAGGCTGCCCTTCCCCATGGGCATGGGATTGTGCGACTCCCGACTGAGGAGGAGACGCTTTGCCCTCTGCCGCCGACACTGAAGCCTAAGACTGTGGTCATGCGCTATCCGTTCATCTACGATGGTGGCGCTCAGTTCCCTGCCGGCTTGCTGACCGAATCGACAGAGCTGGTCGCTTTCCTCAACCTTTCCGGAGGTATCGACGACCAGCCCGGTGCTCTTTCATTTGGTACACTGCTGGACATCGTTGACTTCGAGATCCCTGAGAGCGTGTACAACATGACAATTGTGTTGGATCCATCGACGCGCAGCGACTGGAAGTTCTTCAACGTTGCCACTCTTATCCGACTCTGCGACCACTACACCGAAGGCTCGATATTCCCGTTCGAGAACCTACTCTCACTCACGTTTGTGTTGGGAGACGGATCGTTCGCAAGTTCTTCCCGTGACGCCATATTGGAGAATGTGCGCTCCGAATTGCGCGAGAATGTTCACAAGGCAGCTGCCGATCCCGACTTCGAGCCCCGTGCCCGACCTTTCGAGATCAACATTATGCTGCTGCACGAGTTCCTAGCTTCCAAGAAATACAGTCATGTCCTGTCCAAAGAGGAAACCGCCCAGTACCTGCTCGCCCCATCGTCTCTCAAGCATGTCGACACCGGCGGAGATGTCCAGGACGTCATTGGTCGTGCGAGAGAGGCATCAGCGGAACATATCCTCCAGATGCACGGGCAGATGGAAGGGGATGAGTCCGGAAGCGAGGGAGACGATGACTACGAAGGCTACAATGACGAAGATCCTGAGTTCCTGGAAGAGGAAGACCTCTGGCTTGCTGCTGCCCACGATGACGCACTTTGGACGTCTGACGATTACGACTCGGACGACAACCTGGCGTGGTATTGACAACTTGTCGAAGGCCGTGCCCCCCAATAGTCGAAGAGAGAGAAATGGCAAGTTGCAGAGAGCAAGAAGCAGCAGGCGTCGTATCTGTGCATGCACAAAGTGAGGCAACTTGGCTGCAGTGCCAAGCTTGACTCCGCTTGTTGAATGAGTGGCAAGCAGCGATGTTCCCCGCGTTGCGGAGATGCCCGCACTGTCTTGTCAGGCACACCGCACGCGCCCTCGTGCGGGGTCTGGGGGACGATGCGGGGGTGGCACAGATCGCCGCTTGCTCTTCCCTCTGCTCTCTCTCTTCCCCCGCTACACCCGCAACTTCATATCTTTCGCACAGCGCTCAAAGCACAATGAGGGCACAATGAGCGCCTACGCGTGCATCGTACCCACCGCACAGATATGCTGGCGCCGTGGGGCCGACAGGACCGGCTCTTGCCAGGCTCGGGTCAGGCTTTGGGTCAGGCATTGGGTCCGGCTTCTCAGCATCGACCTCCTCTTCTCGTCACGTCGTCATGGGCCGCAGCCTTGGCCTGTTGACAACACACACTTACTCTCCACCAAGCACCAATGCCTCACGACCTGCACGACCTCTCCATGGACCTCGACGCCTGCGAACCAACTGAACTCTCCTTCTCGACTGACGACACGCCCCTCGACGTGCCTACCAGCATCCACGACCTGTCCGAGAGATACCCCTTCGACGTAGAGGGAATTCCCCTTCCTCCCTCCCCCGACTTGTCCGAACTTAGCGATCTGTCCGAGGTCTCCGCCTCACTTGACGATATCGACGTGGACATCGCCTTTGAGCCCGATGAGACCTCTCGTCTCTCCCCCCTTCCCGTCGAGCTTCTGCAAGTAATCGTGACTCAGCTCCCGCAAGAGGATCTCGTCCAGCTCCTCCGCGTCAACTCATTCTTCCACGCAGCCGTCGTGAAGCTGGTGTACGTCCGCGTCCCAGCCGTGGTACTGAGGAGGGGCCGGAAGCGTCGTGCCGGCTCGGCTCCAGCAGACCTGGGGGCTGGGATCGGAGCAGTAGACAGAGGGAAGGGCGTGCACACTCGACCCCCCGCTCAAGAACGCGTATTACGCCTCCCACGTTCGATGTCTCGATGCCGGTCTCGTCGCTCGCAGGTGCTGCCGACCCTGGGGCCGGCTCGTGCTCCCCTCCCTCGAGGTTCTGCGGCTCGATGTGGCTCCGCACGCCCCGCACCCGAAGCCACCCCCGCGTCGCCTGACGCCCGCCCAACGCCGAGCTCTTATCGCCGGAACGCCGTCCAAGTGTCCTGACACGCAGGCTCTTGCTTCCCGGCTTCCTTCTGGCGTGCGTGCTCACACCGTTGTGCTCAGGACTCTCGGACATGGGCTGGGACTGCGGGTTGAGGAGGAGGTCATCAAGAGCGCGGAGAGGGTGGTCATGTTTCTGAAGATGCCGGCCAGTGTGTTTGACATGGAGCCTCTGCCGCTCACGTTTGCGAAGGAAATGCCGTGCTCGACCCCGAGTCTCACGATTGTGCTTGAGTGTCCCCGCCAGCCCGATCTGGCGGTTGACGTGATGCACGCCCTCTTCCAACTCTGCGAGGTCGTCGACGATCCCGGTTTCCGCATCAACTACCCGCGCCTCTCCGGAATCACGGTCGTGGTACCGGACTACGTTTTAACGCCTACTTGCCGCGGGATGGTGTGTACCGAGATCGAGCAGTACAGACTGCAACTTCACAGGCGTACCATGCTCAAGACGCAGACGCAGATTTCAGTGCACCTCGCGTCTGAGTTTCTCCAGCGGAGGGAGAATGAGCTGGTCTTGACGAGAAGGGAGGCTGGGGAGTATTGGCGCCGGTGCAGGCCGAGTGTCCGCACCCATGCTCACAGCGAGGAAGAGGTCAGAGAGCTGGCGCAGCACGCCAGACGCCTGATGGAGCTTGCGGGTGCGGTGTGGAACACCCTCATTGACGATTTTGCCGTGTACGACTACGACAATGAGAGCGACGACGCAATGGACGACGTGGACGACGGCTACTTTAATCATGGCATGGCCCAGGGCCACCTTGTTGTATTCTAACTCTTTGTAATTCTAAACAAATGATCTGTGTGCTTGTGCTCTGAAGGAGACTGCTGTGCAGTGCAGGTGGTCAATGTGACCGAGCAGGTCGCCTCCTCGTCGTCTTCCTCGTTGACGGTCGATCAGTCATCGTTTCCGTCGGGGCCCGACAAGTCAGACTCCATTGGTCGCATGATCATGCCCACGTGCTGATACTCCTCCACCTGCTTCTTGATCTTAGCAACGGCCCCAGCATCGTCGAAGACGTGCTCCGTGACCTGCTCTCGGTGATCCTTTAGGTCATCTTCACTGAGCACATAGCGTGAGCTCCCAAGCGAAAGATATTCGTCCATGGAGAGAATCTCGATTGTGGGCGGCGGACGTTGTGAGCGGTCCGCGTAGTCATAGGGTGTATCGTCTCCTGAAGGACCGTGCTGCAGTTTCGGGGCGTCGCTGGCTGTCGTGGACGCCGACTCCGGCGCTGTGTACTGCGCCGGGACATCAGGTCCGGTGTAGTACGAGTATCTCTTGATGTGCTTCAGCAGACTGCGGAGAAGCTGATCGTAGCATGCACGCGACAATGTCATGCCTCCGATCACGAAGCGCACGTGCTGTAGCTGGTGATACTGGAACGGCGTGCAGTCTTGATTTGCGAGGCGCAGGCAGATGCTCATGAGCGCCGTGACGAGGCGCTCCAGCGTGCACTGCCGGCCCCTGAGGAGGACGACGATTGTGACAGTGCGCGTACACCGGGGCGTGAAGTTGCTGACGGCGGCGTCGGCGAAGCCAAAGTTCCGGAGAAGGAGGACGAGCTGCGTGCTCTTCATCCTGGATGTAAGGTACGACATGGGGAAGTCACTGTAATAGGGGTCGTTCGGCAGCTCCATAACAAGGGTCCGCGGGGTGTAGGCGTCTTCAGAGGCGAATTCGGGTGCACCATCTCCGTAAATGTGGTACTGGCTGCCGAACTGAACGCGAAGCACGTCGAGGTGGGGCAGAGTGAATGGGGGAAGGCGGCAACAGCCCTCCGGGCGGGCGGACACCTGGAGGCATCGGACGTGCTTGGCGTAATCTGGGTTGTTCAGAGGTGGCCGGAGATGGACTATGCCATGCTCAGGCCAAACAATGACATGATCTTCCACTTCCATGTAAAGACGCTTCACGCAGACGCTGCGGTAGAATGAGCTCACGCGCGAAAGTCGAGCGAGATCGGGCCGGGGAAGGTGTGATGCAATGGCTATGATGAGCTCCGGGGGAAGGGCGGTGAAGCCGGCGTCGTGGACACCTTGACTGCTCGTCATGGTGCAATGTTGCTAGGTCGCGCGTATTGGTCGTTGCTCTTGTTCCAACGACGATTGATGCGGTGTTGATGAAGTCCAGGAGGCGCAGATGACAGGAGAGGAGGAGAGGTGGCTTGTCAGGGGCGTGGTCGTAACGGTGACTGTGCTGGGGACGAAAAGAGAGCCAAGAGAGTTAAGAGGAGGCATGTCTTCCTTGTCCCACAGCGTATTAGTGTCAAATCAGCAATGCTGGACTGCTCGCTGCACCAACGAGAGGCTGTTCACTCGGGACGCGATCACGAAAGATAACGATCCAGCAGGGACGACAACGACATTCCTAAGTGCGGGTGATCTTCCCTCGTTCCAGCTTAATTCCAGGTCATGCTCTTCGGCTTACAGTAGGGCATCTGCTGCAGGGCATAGGAACAAGGGTTCCAAACCCATGTACATACAACTAAGCTGCTGAGGCGTGTCGCGACTATGCTTGACACAATGGTCATGGATCAAAGATACGGTGTCTCGGTATTGACTAGAGCCCAAAGACCAGCTGACCCATGTGAAGAGCAAGCAGCCCCTGGATGTCCTCCGCTCGAGGTAGCTCGGTGTTCCTGGCTGGCCCGGCGTAGCTGTAGCTCTCGATGAAGTCTTTGATTGACTTCGGATCGTCCAACTCGTTATCGGGAGCGAGGTCACAGTGGTCGGCGATGTCTTCCCAACTCAGAACAAGCTGACCCGACTTCAAGAGACAGTAGTCGTAAAGGGAGCAAACCTCAATGGCGGGTGGAGGAAGATTGGAAACGGGCTCGGCGTCCTCCTGCAGGTCGCCAGCCAAGGGCCCAGCAAATAAGGCGGCCTGGGTGGCGTCTGCACCGGGTGCATCGTCTCCCTTGTAATGCGTGCACTTCCTGATGTGCTCCTGCAGACTGATGAGGAGCTGGTCATAACAACGTGACGTGAGATCAATGCCCGCAAGCACGAAGCGGACATGCTGCAGACGATGCCCGTAGAATGGGTAGCAACTCAAGTTGGCCAAGCGTGTGCAGAGGTTCTGGATGGCGGGGAACGTCTCTTGAAGCGAGCCGACGTGAATGATGATCGTGACGGAGCGTGCAGTGACGGGTGTGCACTTGCTCACAGCCATGTCGCAGCCAGCAGAGCACTTCACAACGAGGACGAGTTCCGCCGTCTTGATCTTCTCGGCGACGTAGTCGATGGGGAAAGCATCACCGTAAAACGACGTCGGGGTATGGATCATGAGCATTTTTGGCTTGTAGACGTCCGTCGACACGAACTCGGGGATGAGGCAGCCGCGGTTGCACTCGAGAAACTCGGTGTCGAAGCGGAGGCGCAGCACGTCGAGATTGGGCAGCGAGAAGGGAGGAAGGTTGCAGCAAGCCTGGGGCCGGGCGCGAACATCGAGGCAGCGGACGTGCTGCGCATACTTGGCGTTGTCGAGAGGGGGGCGGGCGTGAGTATGGTTGCGCTCGAAGAGGTTGTCAGATTCGAAGACGTCTTGCGTCTGTGTGTAGATGGCCTTGATGCAAGCTTCATGAAGGGGTGAGTTCACGCGCAGCAGTTGGGCAATGTCGGAGAGACTGAGGAAGGCTATGATGTCCGCGATGAGTTCTGCGGGCAACGAGGCAAAACCGCACCCAGGATTCTGATCGTTGGACATGACGACTGGCGGAAGGTAGAGAAGTTGCTGGAGTTCGTTAAGAGCAATGAAGGAGACAGCGAGATGAAAGACGGAAAGGTAACATGACCTGTGGGCGGCGTGGATCAGAACTGCGTCCGGCGACCGCAGGGTTGGCTGCGGACTTGAGAGTGATCGGACGAAGGAAGGTCAGGCGATCAGGTGATGAGTGTGAAGAAGTGACTACAGTGGCCTAGGAGTCATGGTAGTAACCGTCGTCGTAATCGTCGTAGCCACCATCATCATAGCCTCCGTCGTCGTAGGCACCATTGTCGTCCTCGCCGCCGTCAAAGGCAGAGTCGTCGTAGGCACCACTGTCGTATCCGCCGTCGTTGCCGGCGCTCCCATAGTCTCCGACACTGCCTTCGTCCTCAGGACCTCCACCGTCGTAATCGCGCTCGAGACCGTCTTCACTATCGTTGTAGCCATCCTCCCTGTTTGAATCGTCCCGCTCCAAGCCTTCCTCCTCTGGATTTGCGAGATAGTCTAGATGCTCCGCCTCCTCGGAGTAGGCTCCTTCTTCGTCGGCGTAGTCGCCTTTCCAGTCGGTTTCACTAAAGGCCTTTTGCTCTCCTGGCTCGTCGTGGAATTCATGCTCGGCGGGATCCTCGTCAAGTTCTTCCCCTTCCTCCTCATCATAGTCGTCGTAGTCATCGTCGTCGATGTCGTCTGCGTCACCGTTGTCGGCTTCGTCATCAATGTCGTCTTCGTCGCCTATGTCGTCTTCGTCCCCGTCGATACCAACGTCATCGTCGAGGTCATCCTCGTCCTCGTCAGGAGGATCGTCCTCGCAGTCAGATTCTTGCTCCAGGCAGTTGCCCTCCGGCAATTCGAGTTCCTCCTGGTCCAGGCAGCTGTCTTCGCCGTCCACGTTGTCATCGGCATAGCCGCTGTGGTCCCCCTCACGGCGGTCACCCGCGTCAGGATTACAGCCATGGCGGTCGTTCTCTCCATCCCCGCAGGCATCCCTTGGACTGTGGATGTATATCCCGATTGTGTGCACAGGCTTCCTCGAGGAGTCGTTTGTCCCCCGGCCTTGGTAGAGCACCTGTTCGCCCTCGATCTCATCCTCCCATTCTTCTTGGTCCCCGTCTCCCTCGCCTCCCTCGGTGCCATCCTCACCCTCTCTCCTCCAGCCGCACAGCCTTGCTCCAACGGTCGCGGGACTCCCGCCAAACCGTTCGCGGATGTACTCCTCTTGGTTGTACCTCGCGTCCTCATCCTCGCACCGATCCAGCTCATCCATAGCGTCTTCGAAGTCATCGCGGTCAAACATCGCCTGCCAGTCGACATTCGGGTCGAGGCCGGGGCCGTCATCCGCTTCCTCGTACGGGCCTTGGTAGCTTTCGTCGGTGAACTCGGGGTACGCGTTGTCAGGGCCCGGTGAGGCGGGCTCATCCCAATCCAGGCCGTACGCCTCGGAGCCTGGGGAGTACAGCGAGTATCCGCCACCTGGCGAACCGTATTGATAGGGTATGTCGTCGCCGTTGCCCCACCAGGTCCGGCGCAAGTCGTACTCGGTGGGCTTCAGGAGTGTAGTGGCCGGAGGCATGTCCTTGTGCGCGGCGACAAGCCACAAGACGTCGCTAAGCTGCACCGTCTTATTGTACTTGAGAGTGGTGTAGTGCTTGTTGAAATCGTCCCGTGACAGGACCCGTGATCTCTCACGGACATATTCGTCCAGATGAAGTAGCTCGATGGCGGGCGGGGGGAGGACCTCCTCGACAACAACGGGGTGTGAATAGGGTGCCTGCGTCGCCGCGGATTCCGTATTCGTGTCCGGGATGCTGATAGCGTCGGGCAACGCGGCGACTGAGCGGTGCTTCGACATGTGCTTCTCCAAGCTCCTCAGCAGCTCCTCGCGAGCGGCATCCAAGAACTCGACGCCTCCGACCACGAAGCGTACCTTCCGGAGTTGGTGATTGTCCAGCGGCTTCTGGTCCAAGTTGGCAAGACACCGACACATCTCCAGCAGTGCGTCAACGGTTGCGTTGGGCTTAGCGATCAGATTCAGAACGATTGTCACTTCACTCCTGTTTTTGGGCGTGTACGCCCCGAGGAGTGCGCCGACGAGTCGTTCTGACCTTTCGCGGAGCAGAATCACGAGTTCCGCCGCCTCGAGTTCGGCCGCGATTTTGCGAGCCGGCGCCGCGTCCTTCCTCGTTGTGCTGGGCGAGCAGATCACAACGGCGCTGGGCCTATGGGTCCCTAGTGAGCAGAAGCGCAGGTCCTCGCTGGCTGTGTCGAGGTCCAGGCCGGCGTACTCAAGCCTCATCACCTGCAGTCCAGGCAAGGGGTGTGATGGTCCCTCACAGCACGCGAAGGGCTTCGCCATCACTTCCAGACATCGCACATGGCGTGCGTACTTCTCCAGGGGCGGGCGATGGTGTCGAATTCCAGCACGCGAGTGGAACGCAGCCACGTCAATGACCTCAGCGTACAGGTGCCGGAGGAGGGCTGAGTGGAAGAACGTGTTCACGCGCAGAAGTCGGGCTCGGTCTGCGCGGGATAGATGCGAGGCGATTTCTACTAATAGTTCCAATGGAATCGGGCAGAGCGCAGGCTCGGCATAAGTGAAACCGGTCATATCGGACAACTGTGAGTAAGTAGAAATGCAGATGAGAAGTCAGCGGTTGCATTTCTCCTCCATTGTCGTGTCATAATCGCTCTGCCTGGCCGAGGTGAGGTCATGCGACCCGCTCCATTCCTTAGGTTGCGTGCCTCGCGAGCGTGGATCTGGAACATCGGTCGCCATATTGCTTGTCTTTGCACGCTAGCTCGTTAGCTGCGAGAAGGTTTGCCAGCATCAGCAGTAGAGAAGAGTAGGGAGACGTCAATGAGCAACAACAAAAAGAGTGCTTTTGGTGTACCCTGACATCAGAAGGCGGCAGTGCAAGGCCAGCGACATCGTGAGGATGCGTGCAGCAAGCCGCAGAGGCACCTCGGGCGAGGAAAGATAAAGGGAGATTGAAGCCCCGTGGGGCTATAACATATCTCACTATGTTAAGAACAGATACTACACATGATCTTAGCCAAAAGAGGCCAGAGAGGATGTCCGAAGCATCCAGTTTGGTACTGGCTGGTTAGTGCAGGCGGATACGGCGATATGGTATATGCATGAAGTGGCACTTCGAGATGCCTTCCTCCAGGGTGATGGTTGCATCCTGCAATCACCCCTTACGTAGTCCTCCTGCCCGCACATCCTCCCCGATCCCCTCGCCTGAGGTCAATATACGGCTGATGTGCCATGTTTTATTCATGCGGGCGTTAAACTAGCACTCTTCGTTGCACTAGTGCACTGGCTACCTTCCCCCGCGCTCATTACGATCGGCATTCATAGGAGGCGAGAGCCTTGCTTTGGTCTTTTGACTCGATGGCCAAGAGAGTGGTGATCTCCTGGTTCCTGCTCCACCCCCGCACCGAAGTTGAACCTTGTTCTTGGGCTGAGGTGGAGTCTCAGCTGTTCCGAGCGGGCTTGCAAGTCAATTAACGCCGCTCGGCGATCAAGTGTGAAGCAAGAAAGGTCTCGCTGAAACCGGACTACCACGTGGTCGTTTCGGGGTCCCAGTCCGGCTAAGTCGCCACTCAGCAACAGGTAACTGGCAAGTTGCGTCTAGCCAGCATCTCATCACTCACCCTCCAAGACCGACATACCCTCTTGATTTCGGTATTCCTCGTGCTCCTACTCAACTAGAGCCACTCAGAGGTCGAACGATGTCGGTTGACGCTCACCCAGATCCGTCTGGAGCGGCCGTCGCCGAGCCTCGCCCGACCACTCCAGAAAACAACAACGCCTCCAACATTTCATCCCGCGCGGAGCCACCCCAACCCGGCAGTGCTCAGTCATCCCACACGACTCCGAAGACAAAGAGGAAGCCGAGAGGCAGTGCGGCACCAGCGACGCCAACGCGAACGTCCCCTAGGAAGGCGGCGCACGCTAGTCAGTCTCAACCTGCGCCCGCCCCGGCTCCTCCTGTCGGTGCGACCTCCACCCCGGTGGCACCCGAAGTCGCTCAGCCATACTGCTTGTATGTACCAGCTTGACCAAGACCTGCCCACTGACCTTCACAGCTATCCATTAAGCAACAATCCCCACAAGACCGATGAGTCCGAGCCCGAGCCGATACCCGAAGACGTTTACGTGTGGCCGGAGGAAGACCCGGAGGCGACTCGCGGCATTCCAATCTTCAAGCCATCGATGGATGAGTTCAAGGTATGTGATCCCGGAGGAAGGCATCTGACACGGCAGGATTTCGCTCAGTACATGGAGAAAGTGAGACCGTGGGGCGAGCGGTCTAGCATTGTCAAGATTGTTCCACCGCAAGAATGGGTTGATGCAGTACAACTCATCGACAAGCGCGCGATGCAAGAGCTGGAGATCCGCAGCCCGATCGAGCAACGCATGATGGGCCGTAATGGCGTCTTTGTCCAACGCAACATCGAACGAAACCGCAGTCGACCGCTGTCAATACACGAATGGTTCGACAAGTGCTCGCAGAAGGACTTCTTCACCGCTAGCCCAAAGGAGATTGACAGGACTACGAACCGTGACTCTAAAGAGGTCAAGGAATGGCTTGCGAAGAAGAAGGCCGAGCGTCAAGAAAAGGCCAAGATTCGGAAACAGAAACTGGAGGCTGCTGCCGAACGCAAAAGGCAACGGGAGGCCGAAGCTGCCGCTGCCGCCGCCGCCAAGGATTCGTCCAATTTCGATGTTCCGACAGAGGTCGCGAGTGCAGCACCGGAGCCCTCTGAGAAGATGGACGTCGATGATATCCCGGCGCTGGAGCACGACTCGAATACGTCCAAGTCTGAGCAGGAGCCGATGGCTAAGACACCTCCCGAAACGCCTGAAGAGGAGCCTCTCGACCCATTCTATGAGGAGACCGATCTCAGCCGAGCTTGGCTCCCCGAGGGCGTCGAACCCGCCGACTACACCGTGACGGGATGTGCTGGGATCGAGCGCAAGTTCTGGAAGCAGATCGGCATGTCGACGCCCAGCTGGTACGGCGCCGATCTGCCCGGATCCCTGTTCGCCGATCCGTCATACCCGTGGAACGTGGCGAACCTGCCGAACATGCTGAACAAACTGCCTAGGAAGCTACCTGGTGTCAACTCGCCGTATCTCTACTTTGGAATGTGGCGAGCGGCATTCTCATGGCATGTTGAAGACATGGACCTCTACTCCATCAACTACATCCACTTTGGAGCCCCGAAGTTCTGGTACGCTGTCCCTCAGGCTAAGGCGGAGCGTTTCGAATCCATCGCCAAGACCTTCTTCCCTACCGATGCCAACCACTGCGACCAATTCATGC
This sequence comes from Trichosporon asahii var. asahii CBS 2479, assembly GCF_000293215.1. Classification (NCBI taxonomy): domain Eukaryota; kingdom Fungi; phylum Basidiomycota; class Tremellomycetes; order Trichosporonales; family Trichosporonaceae; genus Trichosporon; species Trichosporon asahii. The sequence goes on along the minus strand of NW_014040855.1, from coordinate 307,523 downwards.
GTCACAAGTCGTGCACCCTGTCACCAACGATGCTTCGAGACCACGGCATTCCCGTGAACAAGCTCGTGCACAACCAGCACGAGTTTGTCATCACCTTCCCTCGCGGCTACCATGCTGGTTTCAATATGGGTTTCAATTGCGCTGAAAGTGTCAACTTTGCATTGCCTAACTGGCTGGAGCTCGGGCGCAAGGCCAAGGCGTGCACCTGCGTCAACTTCAGTGTCACTATCGACGTCGATTATCTCACCGGAGACCGGCCATTCACACCCGAAAGCAGCGACGATGAAGAGGAACAAGAGCGAGTCGCCAAGCGTCGGAAGAAAGAGGCGCCGCCGCCACCGCCGCCTGTCGAGGAGCCCGCACCTGTCAAGCTACCAATCATCCGCATCAAACGCCCGCAACAGATCGTGCCCTTGACGCCTGAGCCACCACAAAAGCCGTCTGTCACCCGCGAGATCCCCAATTATCCGTGCATCCTTTGTCCCTCCCTTGTTGCGGATGATCTCGCCCGCGTGTTCGAGCCATCTGAACACCTGAAATCGATGACCATAACGCCTGAAGTCCTGGCGCATTCTTCGTGTGCGGTGGCTATCCCTGAGGCGTACACAGAGGATGTGGAGGTGGATGGCATCATGATCACCTATGTCAAGGGGCTGAATGATATCGGAAAAGACCGATGGAAGCTCAAGTGCTCGGCCTGCATCGACAAACGAACCGCTCGACGGGGTACCAAGATCCAGTGCACAAAGGGCAAATGCCTCCGTGCATATCACGTCCCTTGTGCGCGCGAAAATCCAGAGGTTCACTACTTTGCGGGGGTGAAGCCTGCACCGGCGGCCGAAGGAGGCACAGCCGCGGAAGGCTCGGAACAAGCAGGAGGTGGGGAGTTTGCGGTCGAACTCTTGTGCCCTACGCACAACCCTGCAATGATCGAAGTGCGTAAGCAGAGGGCGGAGGAGCAGCTGTACCGCAAGGTGCATGCAGTGCAACCCGGAGGCTTCATCAAGTTCAAGAAGTCTGGTGTGTCGTATGCAGCCGAGCTGCTGGAAATCAAGGACGAGACGCGTCGCGCGGTTGTGCGACTACCCAATCTTACGGTGACCGAGGTTGCCTGGAATGCGCTTGATTTTCGATCACACGAGATCAAAATGCAAGAGAACGAGTATGCTGGACCACCCAAACGCAGTCGCAAGGACGCCCAAGCGACAGCGGCAACGACGACAACGACGACACTGCCTGCGTCCCCCGTATCTCTGCCGAGGTCCTCTGCCGCTCCTTCGGCCGCACCGTCCGCACCGCCCGCGCCAGGGGAGGTGACCGATACATCCTCCAGGCATTCGGGGCTAGTTACGCCCGTGCCGTCTGCGCAGCCGCAAGATCCGCAAGAGCTCAAGGAACTTATGGCGGCCGAGGACAAAGAGGTTACAAACCCGCCGTCACCTCATGCACGCTCTGTAGACCCGCATGACCCTCGGGCGCGGCCTTTAGATAGCGAGTGTCCCCCAGGTGGCCCTGCTGGTTCGCATGACCCCCGGCCGTTTCCAGCACCAGGGGCCGTCGTAGCCCCAGCACCCCCGCTCGCCCCCGGGCGTCTGGGAGGGCCAGCGGCCCCACCTGCCCCATCAGCAGCTGGGCGTGCGCCTCAATTGCCCTCATTTGCGCCTCGATATCCGGGTCATTACTATCCGACGGGACCTAGTTTTCCGTGCGCTAATCGAGTGAATATCGTCGACAGCAGACTCGATTCAGGATACCCTGGGCATCCTGGGCACGGCTACCCTGGACCTCCACCTGGGCCTCCTCCAGGCCCGCCTGCTCACCTGGTGTCTGGCCCCCCTCCTCTTCAGAGCCCTCCCGCCGCCGCACCCAGGCTACCATCCCAACCACCACCCGCACCCAGCACATAACTTCTACCACCCTCCTCCCGCTCACCACCACCCTCCCCCTCCTCCTCCTTATCCTCACCACCAACACCACCATCCCTTTGCCCACCCTCACCAACCGGGCGGTGGATGGTCTAGGTCAGAATCCGCAGTGCCTCCTCCTCGTCTCCCTCCCCCGCATCTCCCCGCCGCCCACGCCCACCCTCCGATTGGTTACCCCACCACGCGTGTATCTTTGCCTCCACCTCCGAGACCGACGACGTACGTTCAACACCGTACGCAAGGAATCAACATAGTCCCACGCGAAATGACCACCGGACCCGCACCCGTCCCCGGCACCGCCGCCAGTCCCACCCACGGCGGGGAATGGATCCCCGACACTGTCGCGTCCAGAGCAGCTGCGCTGGCCCAGGCAAAAGCCGCCCAGCAGGCTGGTGTCGCTGTTCCGACAGGTGTCGGAAAGATCATGCTTGGCACCGACCGTCAACGTATCCTTGGCAAGTCGCTCCCGCCCATCACCGTGCCCGCGATCCACCTGTCTGGAACGAACGGCAAGGGTTCAACGTCGGCTCTGCTTGAGTCGTGTCTCATGGCCGCCGGGTTGAAAACGGGCAGGTACAATTCACCTCACCTCGTTGAGCCTCGGGACACCTGCCTGTTCAACGGTCAGGTGGTGTCTTCCGAGGAGTACGCGGAGAACGTCGCATTTGTGCAGGCGATCGCCGACAAGGAGCAGCTCCAGTCGACGACGTTCGAGGTGTCGACCTGGGCATTCTACCGCATGTGCATCCTGCGCAAGGTCGACGTAATGATCGTGGAATGCGGCATCGGAGGTGGCCGAGACGCGACAAATATCCTCCCCAAAGAAATCGTGCTCGCCTCGGGTCTCTCGTCCGTCTCCCTCGACCACACCGCCATCCTGGGTGACACCATCACCGAGATCACGTCTGATAAGGCCCAGATCGCCGTTGAGGGTGGAGTGCTTGTGAGCACGCCGCATCAGAACCCTGAGGCGACTGCAAAGGCAAAGGAGGTTTGTGCGGAGAAGGGCGCGCTGTTCGTGCAGGCAGAGCAGAGCACGGAAGTCGAGGCACCCGGGCCTATCGGTCTTGCTCCGTTTACACCACCTCGGCCGCCACTGATCCGCACCCCGCTCAAGGGCAGTCCTAAGGGTGCCATCGAGACCCGACTTCCACTCCCTGGTGCCCACCAACTCGACAACCTCTCGCTCGCCCTCACGATTCTCGACTACATCCGTACCGACCCTCGTGCGCTCAACATCCAGCCGAAGCTCCGAGGTCTGACGGACGAGGCGATTCAGAAGGGAGTCGCCAGCACCCAGTGGCGCGGCCGCTGCTCGTGGCTTACATTCCGAGGGCCCAAGCGTCCGATTCCCGTTCTCGTCGACGGTGCGCACAACTTTGATTCCTCGACGACCCTGCAGCGGTACATCGATACTCTGAACCTTCCCGCGGGTGCGCCACGGACGTTTGTGCTGGCGATGTCTGCCTCGATAGGGAAAAGCCCCGACGGCGTCGTCCGCCCGCTGCTGCAGAAGGGCGACCGTGTCGCTGTGCCGCGCTTCACGGCACCAGTTGCTGGAATGCCATGGATCACGCAGACGGATACGGATAAGGCGCGCGATACGGTTATGCCGTTCATCGGCGAGGAGGGCGTGTTCTACGAGGCTAAGGGCATGGGCGCTGAGAGCGTGGCCGATGCCCTGCGCTGGGCCGACGAGCAGCAGAAGGAGACGGGATTCATCGTCCTGTGCGGAAGTCTGTATCTCGTTGCAGACGCGTACCGCCTTCTGGAGCTTCAGGCGAATGAGTCTTCAGCCTGAGCTGAAGAAGTGTATCTAATCTGTCAGCAGTCGTAATGCATGTGTAGAAATATTCGCATGTATCAGTGTTGAACGAAGCAAGCAGCAGAACCCGATGCATTGGAACCGCGCTAAGAGAGGTCGTGTGCCGATTCCGCACCTTGGCGTGCGGTTGGTGGCGACGGCATTTTAGAGGGTGGGTCGCATAAGGTGTTTTTACTGTGGAGAAGATACGGATCTGTGCGTTCGTGTCGATGAACTAATCGCTCGCCTCGATAACATTACCCATCCTCTCCCGCCCCGGTTCCCTTTCACTCTTATTGCCTCAATCGATTTCGCCCAACTTTGTCCATCATGTCCTCCGACGAACTGCAGACGTTCAAGGACCAGCTCGCGCTCGTTAATCTGCAGCTCGAGTCCGACCCCGAGAACGCGGATCTCCTCCAGCTCAAGGACGAGTTCAAGGAGCTCATTGAGCTGACCGAGGCGGCCGCCGCTGCTGAGGCGGCGAAGGCGGCAGCGAAGGGCAAGGAGAAGAAGCACCGTGGTGACCGGGAACAGCAGCGTGATACCGCCCCGAAAGAGGAGATCAAAGCTAACACCAACTGGCAAGATCAGGGAGAGTACAGGGCCGGCATGGACTGTATGGCCAAGTACAAGGATGGCAAGTGGTGAGTACTCTCCGCTGAAAATTGAAATCGGTTGATCTGACTACCAGGTACCCTGCGCGCATCAACGCTGTTGTCGGATCCCAGGACTCCCCATTGTACACGATAACCTTCAAGGGTTACACGTCGTCTACGAACGTGCCCCTCTCCTCTCTCCGGCCACACGACCCGACGGCGCCGATCCCGAAACCGCAGAAGCGGCAGAACGATCTCTCGGAGCGCGAGAAGGAGAAGAAGAAGCTTAAGGGCGAGAAGTGGATGGAGAAGCAGCGTGCGCGGGCCGATGAGGCCAAGGGACGCCAGAACTCCTGGCAGAAGTTTGGCAAGAAGGCGGCCAAGAAGGGCATTCACATTGCCGGTCTCGAGGGCAAGAGCGTCTTCCAGACGCCGGATAACCCTTATGGTGAGTGGAGCTGACTTCGTCAAAGACTTCGTCAGAACGTTTAGCTGACTTTTGCAGGCCGCGTCGGCGTCACTGGCTCCGGAAGGGGAGTGACGGGGTACGAGCGCATGGGCAAGCACAAGTTTGACACGGACACGGACAACTAGGCTCGCGCTTATCACGCCAGACTCGTTTCTTTCTCGACCCGTCCTTCTGGTCGCGCTCTCCTGGTCACTGCGCCTCTCTCGAACCGCCGACTTCGCACATCACGATTCGCACCAGGCAAGCTTTCCACCCCTCCATCTACCTTCCTCCATCCACGAGTATCCCAGTCTCGTCCGAGACGCCTCATCGTGTTCCAAGCTGAGAGACATAGACCTACAGCGCACAGCGCCGAATCTCATTCAGGAAGGTATGTTCATCGTAGAAGTTGACATGTACGTTATAATGCTGGAGCCTGCTTTGATCCATTTTCACTGCGCTCGAGTTCTCAGTGTTGCCTGGTCGCCGCACATTAAAGTGGTGCTTGTGTTCTAATGACATATCGCTGTACACAGTTCCCCACTGGATCCCAGCGGCTTACAGATTCACTGCCGCCTATTACCCTGCGTGTTCGCTCCCTAAGCCCACACCGGCGTGTTGTTGTTCTTGGTCCATCCTCCGAGCTGGTCGCGGAATCCACCATCCATGGCGGCCTCAGCGGCACCGCAGTGCTTCTCGCGCTCGGCCATGGCCTCGGGCTGCTCCTTGCGCAGGGCCTTAATGCGTTTCTTAGACGCAGGGTGCGTCGACATGAAGTCGAGGTTGTTGCCGCCGCGCATGCCCTCGACCTCGGTCATGCGCTCCCAGACGTGAGGTCCCTCGGCCGGGTTGTAGCACGCGCGTGCCATCAGCTTCAGACCGATGTTGTCGGCCTCGGTCTCGTTCGTGCGCGAGTTGGGGAGTCTGTGTGTCAGCTTAAGCCACTACGGCGCAACTCACTGGAGGAGGAAGGTGACGAGGAGACGCGTGAAACCAACGTCGAGTCCGAGGGACTCGAGCAGGAACGAGACACCGAACAGAACCTTCATCTGGGACATGCGCTCGGCACCGTGGCGGGCGACGACGTGCGCGATCTCGTGTCCCATGACAGTAGCGAGTCCGTCATCATTGCCAGAAACGGGCAGGATGCCAGTGAAGACGAAGATCTTGCCTCCGGGAATGACGAAAGCGTTCTGCGTCTTCGGGTCGTCGACGACGTACACCTCCCACTCATTCAGGTCTGCGGGGAGGTTCGGGTTGCGGTTCTTGCGCACGCCCTCGCCGAAGATGTACTCGAGGTCTTGTCCCCATCCCGGTCCCTCGACGGCGCCGAGCGAGTGGCCCTGCTTCATCTTGCCTAGGTTGTTGCCCTCGACGATGCGGGTCGCAATGTGCCGCACGCGCTTCGAGATGGGGTGATTCGGCGAGAGGATCTGGCCACCAAACTGCTGCATCGTCTCCTGGTAGGTCGCCAGTCCAATCTACACTTCGTCAGCGCACACCGTTATGCATAGCGCATGCATGACGCACCTCAGTCTCCTGGTCGACGGAGCAGTCCATGAACCGCAGTCTTCCCGTCTCCGGAACACGTTCGAGGCTGTTCGTTGTCAGCATCATCGACAGCCATCCGAGACAAGGGTAGATGGTGACTCACTGGCACACATAGTAAATAAGGGCGACGCCGATTCCGATCGCGTAGATCTTGACGCCACGGTCGCCGCCGAGGCGTCGCTTGACGTAGTTCTGGACGTTCTGGCGCCCGCCGCCCGGCTGCCCCTGTCCACCGTACGGGTCCCATCTGTCGTAGCGGGAGCGTTTCGGGCCGGAAGTCGAGAACGGCCGCTTGGGCAGGTGCGAGAGGACGCTTGGTGTCCGCGGCGCGCAGCGGACGGAAGGCTGCAGCACGGCGCGGGGCGCAGGGCGCACAACCCGCGCGAGCCGGACTGGTTGGGCAAGGATGCCGCGCATTAGCTAGTCACGACCAAGAGGGTGGTGGTCGGAGAGGGAGGTCGTCCGAGGCGACAACGACAGACAGGGTTGAGGTCGTAGGGGAAATGAAAAGAACAATCTGGGGATCGACAATGAATCTCGCCCGTCGCCTGTCGCTGCGGTGCCGCCTTTACTCCGGCTCCTGTACGCTGGTGCATGGTGCATGACGACAACTCTCGGCTCCTCGCCTGCACAACTCGCATTCAGGAACCAGGTCCCGCCACGTGCCACTGACCGAGGCGTCTCAGCGACCAGTAGGCGCGGATGCTCGATCGCCCCTAACTGGAAATACAACGACTCGCGCCTTCCGGCTTGCAAGTAGGCACGCCTCCCGGTATCATGCGTCACGACCCCGCGGTGCCGTCCACACCTGACAAGTGTCGAGCGGTGCAACGGGTCACCATCCACACCACCAACACCCACAGATAGGTCACCATGCCGTCCGACCTGTCCTACTGGCTCATCTCCGTCCCGCTTCACGACGGCGACCCGTCCTCCGTCCTCCAGGACGTACGCCATGCTACCGGCGGCCAGGTCACTTGCGGCGGCTGGGAGATCCCCGATCTCAAGGTACGCACCAACGTGCTGCGATGGGTGCTGCAGGCCGGCCATCGCGCCTTCCTCCAAGTCTTCCCAGCTTTCCCCCGTGGCTCTAAGCTAACACCCCCAGGCCGGAACCCTCTCGTCGCTGATCTCGCTCTCGGACGCGCTGCCCAAGACTGACGCGGCGTTCACGCAGACCGTCTCGAAGTTGCTCGACACGCTGCGCTCGCTCGTCAACGATGACAAGGACCGCATGCAGCAGCATGTTCGCGTCAACGACCGGCCTGTTGAGGAGTACCTCATCCCGGACCCGCAGGGGTCGGGCTCGTGGCGCTGGGACAAGGGACGTTGGGGAGAGGGCGGCAAGGTTGTCGATGTCATTGCCGCGCTGCAGAGTGTGAGTTGTCTTCCCTGGGCGGTTTTCCTCGGGATGTAGCTACGCTGAGGTTTGCAGAGCTAACAATTCAGGAAATAAACACGATCGAGTCGTCCCAGAAGCAGAAGACGCAGCAGTACCAGCTCGCCAAGGGAGCGCTGAACACGCTCCAGCGCAAGCAGCAGTGAGTTGCTGCGGAGAGAGGCAGGGAAGGGCCAAGGGCGCTAACACGAAACAGGGGAAATCTCGCGCAGAAGTCGCTGATCGACGTCGTGAAGAAGGGTGACCTCGTCGAGGGATCAGAATACCTCGAGACGCTGCTCGTCGCGGTGCCGAAGTGCGTAGCTGATGCTGCCATGAAGCTGAGCTGACCACCAGGAACAACATCAAGCAGTGGTACGACAACTACGAGCGTCTGTCGAGCATGGTGGTCCCGCGCAGCTCGAAGTGAGTGATCAACCCGTTGTGGCCCGATTGCGTTGCTGACCCGGTCACAGGGAGGTCGCCGAAGATGGCGAGTACAAGCTGGTCACAGTCACGCTGTTCAAGAAGTTCCACGACGAGTTTGTGCACAAGGCGCGCGAGAACAAGTACCAGGTCCGCGAGTTCAAGTGGGATGACGACGCGAGCGCGAACCAGAAGGAGGAGCTTGAGCGTCTTGAGAAGGAGGAGAAGGAGCTCTGGGTAAGCTGCCCCTTCGAGGACGGAGCTGACATCAGACCGAGCTCCTGCGCTTGTCCCGGATAAACTTCTCAGAAGCGTACCAGCTGCTGGCGCACCTGAAGACGGTGCGCATGTTTGTGGAGAGCGTGCTCCGATACGGCCTGCCGGCCGACTACGCGGGTGTCATTGTGAAGGTGGGTTTAGCTTTCTGGCGTCGCACTGCTAGCTAACATTTCAGCCGGAGCCCAAGACGGCCGTGAAGACGCTGAAGCAGCTTTCGGCGCAGTACAACGACCTGGCGTCAGGCAAGTCCAAGGAGAAGGCGGCAGCGAAGCAGAAGCAGGCGCCTGGCGCCGAGGACCTGATTGGCGAGTGGGCAAACGTCATGGAGCAAGAGTACTACGACTTTGTCCTGTTCGAGCTGCCCAAGGTCCAGTTCGACTGAGTAGATTTTCTAGTGTAAAACGTTTAAACCACCCGGCCACGACCAGGCTTAGAATGCATGTTGTCGAGAATGCACGTCAGCTGCAGGTCATTGCATGCGGAGTGAGGCTGATATTGATTGGCTTGGCCGTCAGCCAAGTGGTGACCAACTCGGCCGTGGCCGAGGAATGCGCTGGTTGCCGTTAGATGCCGATGTCCCGGTGTGGGCCGGAACATCGGCCCGGTGCGGGTGTGGATGTGGGCGGCTCTTCTGGGCGTCTAACATTCATCCCAGCTCTCCTTCCAGCTCTTAGCATCTCTCTGTTTTCTGATACAAGCACACACATCTCCCTCTCCCGTCGCCATCCAATCCCCACCCTTTCTTATCACAAACGACGCACCCGAACACACAACCTAGGCACGATGTCCGCCTTCCACCACCTCGTGACTGAACAGCCGCCCCAGGTTCAAGCGCTTGATCTGGGGGAGAACACGGCCTGCGTGCTGCTGAAGAAACGCAGCATCGTCGTTCGGGAAACTCCCATGCCGATCCTGCAGCCGGACGGCGTGCTCGTCAAGGTCATCGCTAGCGGAATCTGTGGCTCGGACTTGCATAACTACACGGCCGGCGGCGTCGGCGGCCGCCCCGTCACTGAGCCGCTGGTCATGGGTCACGAGAGTGCCGGAGAAGTTATCGCCGTGGGCGATATGGTCAAGACGCATAAGGTCGGAGACCGTGTTGCAGGTGGGTTCACATTTCAGAACGGCGAGAGCGGTACCCACCCCCAGTCCCTTGTCCTAAACTCGATGCTGACAACGTACAGTGGAGCCCGGCCTCCCCTGCCGCCGGTGCAAGAACTGCAAAGAGGGACGCATGAACATCTGTCTCGACGCGCACTACTGTGGCAGTCCTGGCTCCGTCGGTTCCCTGTCTCGTTACTTCGCCCTGCCGGCCGACATGGCGCCCCATATCCCCGACACACTCAGCTGGGAAGAAGCAGGCTCGATCCAGCCTTTGGCCATCGGGGTGAACATTGCCCGCCGCGCGGATCTGAGGGCGCACCAGACGCTCGCTGTCATCGGCACTGGCCCTATCGGGCTGATCACGGGCGCTGTGGCGCGCGCCTACGGGCTGAGCAAGATTGTCGGCTTTGACGTGAACCCGAAAAGAGTCGAGTTTGCGCGCAAGTACAAGGACCCGAGTGGGCGGGCGGTGTTTGACCATGTGTTCGTCGTGCCCGAGCTGCCTACTGCTCTTCCCGCTAAGAACGGCAATGCAAACGGAGCGTCGCATGATGATGAGGAGGAAGTCCCCGTGGGAGATATCAAGTATGAAGCTGCCAAGCGGAATGCGGCAGAGTACCTCAGGGAAGCTGGGGTCGACAGCGAGGGCTTTGAGCGTGTCGTTGAGGCCTCTGGTGCCGAGGACGGGGGCATGCTCGGTGTCGCTCTCACTCAGATGGGAGCGACGTACCTCGCCGTCGGGCTCGGACATCACCAGACGAACCGTTTCCCGACGCTGGCCGTTACGAACAAGGAGCTGGACGTCAAGGGTGAGTTGACTTTCACCCTTTTCTGCCTTGCCGTACGGATAGATGCTGACAAACAGGAATCACTCGGTACACTTCTCCCTGCTTCCCGAACGCGATTGACCTGCTCGCGCGCAACGCTGTGGACCTGAAGCAACTCATCACCAAGGTCTTGCCTCTGAGCCGGAGCAAGGATGCGTTCGACGCTGTCGAGAGCGGCGAGGAGATCAAGGTCATCATCAAGAACCAGGAGATGTGATGCATTCGACTTCTGAACTTGCTATGGGAGGAAGGGGCTGGAGTCAGCTTCGTAACTGGCGACACAAGCTCACGAAGAGGTGATATCTGCGAGTATGGCCCCCGGCACAGAGGGCGCCGCAGAGCTGTCGGCCAGATATTGGCAGCGGAGAAGTAGTCATCGACATGTATTATGGTGCATCGCGTGGCGCTGGCAGAGTCACAATTCCCGTTTGCAGGATAGCTTGGCAAATCGGACCGCAGCAGTCGCCGGGCTACAGGTCAGTCCCACGGGAAACCGGCGAACATGCGCTCCCACTTAGTGGGCCCTTACTCACACTCGCGTTCACACCTCAAGGCACATCGCTTACTCCGGCTTCCTCCAATTGATGGTCGCGCTGGCCTGCTGCGTAGGGAAGATAACTGTTCGTCAGTTCCTCACGCATTCCAAAAAACTCACGCATCTGCGCGATCTGAACGTGTTCCGGACGAGATGCGACCCAGACAATCTCCTCGGCGATGTCCTCTCCTGTCACTATTGTCAGCTCAGAACTGAGTTGCAACTTACGCGGTGTGAGGCCCTTGTACTCGTTATCGGCTCGGTTCTTGTCACCCCGGTACCGAACAACGCTGAACTCGGTCTCGACCATGCCGGGCTGGATCTCGGCGACGCGGATCGGCGTGTTCACGAGTTCGCGGAGGAGCACACCGCTAATCGAGTTCACGGCGGACTTTGTCGCGCAGTAGATGGAGCCTGATGTCAGCTGGAATACGGTAAACAAGCCGGTGACACCCACCGCCGACGTAAGGTTCGATGCCCGCAACACTGCCGACGTTGATGATCATCTGGATGTAAGTTGAGCAAATCATGAGCAAAAGCTTACACCAGTGTTGCGCTGCTTCATGTGCTTCACAAGTGACTGCGTCAGATGGAACAAGCCAAGGACTTGGGTCAGCTTCGCTATGCATCAATAGCCCACCGTTAGTTTGGAACATGACGTCCATGTCCTCCTCGGCTGCTGTCAGCTAGTGGATAGGTCATATCGAAGGCTCACAGACTTCACCAACGTGGTCGCGGCCCTTAACCAGGCCGGCGTTGTTGACAAGACTGCCGTCAGCTCAGTCACGGCGCGTAGAAAGCTCACATGTCCACACCGAGACCGTCAGTTCGGTCGAGGACCTTGTCCAGCGATCGGCGGTCCATCATGTCTGCCTCAATCGTGACAACCTTGCCATTGCTGAATCCATTCTGCTTCTGGAGAGCAGAGCACTTGTCGGCGACCTCGGCGAGCTTCTCCTTCCTCCGCGCCAGGAGGACGACGTTTGAGCCGCAGCGCGAGAAGAGCTGCGCCGTGGCAGCGCCGATACCGCTTGACGCACCGGAGATCAGGACTGGAGTCAGCTCAAACCGCAGTCATTCCAGGAGCTTACCAGTCTTGCCCTCGAGACGGGAAGTGTTGAAGACCCCAGCAGAGCCGCTGTTATAGCGTTGCTGGAGGAGGGCGGCGGAAGCAGAAGGGGCGCAGGACCAGATGCGCCCAGCGGAGGGGATTTGCACCAGGCGTGTGGCAGAGCGGAGAGTCAGCATGTTGGTGACGGCGTCCTAAAGATGGAGATAGAGTAAGAACAAGCGGGCAGCTCGATCAGCTCTCGTTCCCAGTCCCTTGGTCTCGACGTCGGTCGGCACTGATGCACTGATATCTGGGCAACCCTCGGCTTAGGCCGGCTATTTCCTGTTCTCGGATTGGGATTGGCTCCGCTGATCGCTGGCTTCACCTTGGCTGGGGACCTCCACCTGGTTGGAGGCCTCGTCGTCCACATGAAACGTCATCTGGCGATCTGCCCAACAAACGCATAACGCCAACTTTCTTCAACTCAGCAACAGATATGCGGCAGCAGTTCGGAGCGACTAAATTCCGCAACGCTGTTCCTGCAGTTCCGGCGCGAGACCACTGGTACCGCACCCACTTGCCTAGCGCCAGTGACGCACCCCAGAACACAGTCGCCTACAGCTCTGTGGTCAAGACCAACCGCGAGCATGTCGTGACTGTAACTCCGTCGGGTGATGTTAGCATCAGGAGGTACGATGCCGTCGGCGACAAGGAAGGGGAGGCATGGCAGGGCAAGCTTGGATCTGTCGCCGACTGGGACCTATCTCGCCTCGAAGGAGGAGATATGGTCGTTGCTGGCGCGGATGGGACCGTGAGTTCGGAAGAACGTCAAGTCGGATCTGACTCCAGGTTACTTATCTGACTGTTCGAGGACTTCAGGCTCCGGAACAGCAGGCGAGCTTCAAAGCGCCAGCTCGTGTGACCTCGATCGCGCTGCACCCGACGACCCGTGGTATTGCGCTCGCGTGCTCGACCGTTGTCGAAGTCTACGATCTTCACGCCGGGGAGGCGGTGATTAAGCTGAACGTCCCGGACAACCAGCCCCTTTGGTCAGCGGCGTGGAAGAGCGACGGACGACTCATCGCAGATGTCACCAAGAAGGGGCAGATGTACGTCTGGGACCCTCGCGCCAGTGCCGACCCGATCACGAAGCGCGACCTCGCCACGGTGCTCCAGGCGCTGAAGCCGGTGCGCGTTGCTTGGGCGGGCGACGATGTGTTTGTGACATCGTTCTCCCGCACACGGGCTAGGCAGTACTCGCTCTTCAAGCCCGACCTCAGCACGATCTTCACCGCCAGCGTGGACAACAGTCAGGGTCCACTCTCGCCCCTGGTGGACGAGGAAAGGCGCATCGTTTATCTCGTTGGAAGAGGCGACATGACACTTCGCCAGATCGAACTTTCCGGACCCCAAGGATATCAGGAGGTTACGCACCCTCTGCAATACGCCGTGTGCTCGGGCTCGCTCGCTGCCGCGCACTGGTCTACGCTGCCGGTGATGGAAGCCCGTGTCGCCAGCATTCTTCTTCCCGTCGTGGACAAGGATGGAGAGACACTCATGCCAGTCCACATCAATGTGCCCCGCCGCCAGCTCATCGACTACCATGCCGATCTGTACCCTGACGTTGTTGGCGGTGTACCGGAACAGGAGGCAAAGGCGTGGTTCGACGGAGGCGATAACAAGCCCCTGCCCGTGTCCCTTGACCCCACGAGGCGGGGAGAATGGGAGAAGAGCGTGGCATCGTACGCGCCTGCTCCGCGGACATCGACTACAAAGTCGAATGTTCAGGCGCCGCAAGAGCCGTTGCCGAACATGGCTAAGCCGGACCCGAAGTCTGAGGCCAGGGCCGTTTCGCCGGAACCGTCACCAGAGCCCGAGAAGAAGGCTGCGGCTGCTCCCGCTCCTGCCTCTGCTACCGCCACTCCTGCTTCGACTAAGCCAGCTGCACAGGCTTCCTCGAGTGCCTCGGCTGCGTCGAATGACCTCCCGAAGCCCCAGGACGGCGAAGACTACGCATCGACATCGTACAAGGTTCGCAACGTGTGCGAGCGACTGGAGCAGTTCCGCAAGGAACACGTCAAGGATCACAAGAGTCCTCTGATGGTTGGTTTGCAGGGTCCTCAGGGCTGCGGCAAGACGACGCTCTGCGATGCACTCCTCCAGCACCTCCGGGACAAGGGACTCAAGGTCGCCGTTTTGTCGCTGGATGATCTGTACCGCACACACGACGGGCTGAAGAAGGTCGCCGAGGATCACCCTAACAACCCTCTCCTTGCTGGTCGTGGACCACCCGGCACGCACGACATGGAGCTGGCGGCTGACGTCTTGAACAAAATCGTCCACATCAACGACAACAATGGACACGTCGACTTGCCCGTCTTTGACAAGAGCCTGTGTGGCGGCGAGGGCGACCGAAGCGTAAAGACAGTTCCCGTTGATGGGCCGCTGGACGTCTTCGTGCTCGAGGGGTGGTCGATGGGCTTCGGGCCTTTGACACCGTCGGCGCTGAAGGAGCGTTACGAGAAGAAGGATGGCAAGTACTTCCCGCAACACTCCCTCGAGTCCCTGACGGACCTAAACGAGAGCCTGGTTCAGGTGTCGCAGAAGATGTACCCGCCATTCACCGCGCTGGTGCAGGTGGAGCCGACGAGCTACGACTACGTCTTCGACTGGCGCCTGCAGCAAGAGCACAACATGAAGGCGGCCAACGGAGGCAAGGGCATGACCGATGAGCAGGTGCACAAGTTTGTCGAGCGATACATGCCTGAGTACGAGGTGTGGGGCGAGACGGTGCTGGCCAAGGACGCACCGTGGGCTGGTCACGTCATTCGCATGAAGTATGGCAAGGACCGCGAGGTCCTCAAGTTCGAGACGCCCAAGAGTGACAAACCAAACATGTTTGGCATGTCCGAGCCCGCCGGAGCTCCGGCATCGAAGGCGAAGAATGAGACTAAGCCTACGAATGCCGCGTCTGAAACCAAGACAACGCAGAGGAATCCAGCGGCCCACACGTTCCACCCACAGAAGCTGCCTGGTCTCGAGGAGGCGCCTGAGTCCCGGACCATGCCGGGCGAGACGCCGTCGAAGGTCATTCCCGGAACTCGTGAGTCGACTCTCGCTGGAGTAGTTCCGGAGGAGAAGCCGAAGACACAGGACAGGCCACGCTACAACCCCACCTGGTCTCGCAAGTTCATGGGTGCGCGCTCGCCACTGAACCCGACGTACTACGAGATCCCTCCAGTGGCGACGCTGCACCAGGACTCGTGCGTTCTGCACATCACGAACCGTCTTGCCTTGTTCCCGATCCAGGGTCCCGGCGGGCGGGTCTGCGTGCACCCTCTCGCTCAGAAGGGTCGCATGCCGGACGGTGGCAAGGGCTTCCTGTCCGGCGGCGCCGGTTTGACTGACTTTGCTGCCTTTGCTGGTGAAGAGCAGGACACTGTCGTGCTTGCTGGGGACGATGGTGCGCTCCGTGTCTGGCGCGTGGGTAAGGAGGGTATTGAAGGTCCCGGCCCCGAGCCTGAGCAGACTATCAAGGCGGGCATGGACAAGATCGCACACGTCGCATTCCACCCGACGGCTTGGAATCTCGTTGTCGTGGCCAGCAATGATCTGAAGTCGCCTGCGCTGCACTTCTTCGACATCTCTGAGGGTCAGCACCAGCTGCACGTCCCGCTCGACGTCGGTCAGATCTTCACGTTTGCCATTTCGCACAATGGCTCAAAGGTGGCGCTTTCGTGCAAGAACTCGCAGATTGTTGTGCTCGACCCGCGCCAGCCGGAGAAGATGGTGAAGGGCAAAGCGCACGACTCGCCGCGCTCGTTCCAGCTCGCGTGGATTGACGACACGCATCTCGTGTCTGTCGGCTTCAACCGCGGCTCCATGCGCAAGATCAACCTGTACGAGGTCACCGACAATGAGGTCAAGACTCTCGCCTCGTCCACGATCGATGTATCCCCCTCTGTGCTCTTCCCATCCTACGACCCCGACACCAACATCCTCTACGTATGGGGCAAGGGCGAGCGTGCGATTCAGGCGTTCGAGATCCAGCCCGGGGCGAACGAGCCGATTGCCAAGCTCCCTGCGTTTACCGGCTCTGCGCCTCAACTCGCCGTCGCATTCTTCCCGAAGACGGCTTGTGACGTGCGCAAGGTTGAGGTCAGCCGCGCGCTCCGCCTCACGGCGAAGACGCTCGAGGATGTCACGTTCACCATTCCTCGCAATAAGCCCCAGTTCTTCCAGGACGACATCTACGTTGATACCCTTGACCCGACGCCCGTGACGCTCGCGGAGCAATGGATCAACGGCGACGACACCCCGCCGAAGAAGCTCAGCCTCCGCCCCGAAGGCATGGAGATCCTCAGCGAGGCGCCTGCACCAACTGTCGTCAAGAAGAAGTTTGTCCCTGCCGCCCAGGTCATGAGTGAGGAGGAGAAGAGGCAGAAGGAGATGGACGCGCTGTTCGCACGCGCGCAGGCGGATGTGAGCGACTCCGAGTCAGAGCCGGAAGTAAAGGGTCTCCCTCCGCCTGACGACGACTGGTAGCCGAGCTAGTAGGCAAGCCGAATACTGTTATACATCATACAGTGTCTATGAAATCTCCCATGATCTACGCACTCTCATCCATGTCCTCGCCGAGGCGCTCGCGCAGCGTCTCGGCCACGACACGGTGCACGTCGACGTCCTTCTCCTTGACGTACTTGTCGGTCTTGAGCGAGCGGTCGTACTGCGCACCGATCGTCTCGTACAGGTCACGCAGGTTCGAGAGCGCACGTCGCAGGCAGTCGACGGCCGACAGTCCCTCGTACATCTGCACGCGGAGGTGGATCTTGGGCTCGGACGGGTGCGGCGCACTGTAACCACAGTACTCGACGTCGGGGCTGGAGGTCAGCTGAGATAAGGAGCGACAGCGGGCGTGGCGACAGAGTAGAAGGAGATGCTGCTGCAGTAATGCAAGACAGTCCATCGACGGCCCGCCTGAGGAGTAGACTCACTCCTTCATGATCATCCACCGCAGCGCGTTGCCGAGCGTGTGGTCCTCCTCCCAGAGACAGAACGTGCACGCCGAGTAGTCCGGTTCGTGTCCGGGAAGCTGATCGTTAGCTATGGAGCCTATCCCAACTTCGATCAGTTGTTCCCTTATCATATACCATGATTGCTTTGCCCGGTACTCAGTACTAAATACTGTAGCGACACCTGGCGTTGCTATGGGAGCAAGGTACTCACGATCGTGATCTTGTCAGGGATCTCGGCCTGCGTGCTCATGTGGAGCACACCGGCATTGTCAAGCTTGGCGTGCCGGCGCGAGGCGGCCTCCTCCTTCTGGCGCTGCTCTTCTGAGGACATGGTGCTTGTTGTTGTTGTTGATGTGGAGGAAGGGAGCTGGGTGTGCAGATCTGCGCCTGCCAGGCTCGCAGAGCGCCATGAAAGTGGAGGGTCGAGGAAATCTAACATTTTGCAGTTACGTAAAAGTCGCCGTGTGGCCTCGTGTCACGTGCAAGACTGACACAGCTTGGTAATCGGTTTGTTAAGCAGAGTTTGTATTCGGGGGTGGATTAGAAATGCACTAGAAAGCACAATGCTGGCGGGCCCGAGCTTGTGGCGTTGAGGCTAAGGGGAGGCGGTAAGGCTCATGCTCGGGCCAGGCTGGCTTGACGAGGCGCTCGGCTGGGCTTACAGATGGTGACAAACCACGTCTCTGCTTCCCCGGGTTCTTTGAAAGAGGTTCCGAGCGAGCCATGCTATGGTCTATTGTCTCGTTGCCATTCGTGACTCTCGAAAGTTGAGGTGTTGACGTGGGAGTCTCTAAGAAGTCGCGGAACAAGCCGCCTGATGACCGGGTAGCTCCTAACCGTAGCCCAAGAGTATCTCGACAGCCGCACAGCTACCACAATTGGCTGGCTACAGGAGACAGTCAGCGAGTGCTTGGTGCCGATGACTCAGCTCCGATGGACGGCATACCTCGCCTCAGTTCCATTCTCAGTGCACGGCTGGTGTCGTTTAGAATGACTCGCAACTCGAGACAGGGTGAAGAGACATGTGGCAAGTGTTGACCAACACCTCCCTCTGTTGTTGTGTGTTGTGTGCCACGTACTAGTGGAGTTGCGACCAAACGCCAAGGTTAGCCAGGCTCAGCGCTCACCCTCGTTCAAGCTCCGAAACCCGACAGTCAAGCGTGTACACGCACTCAGAAGTTTGGGGTGCAGGGATGCTAAAGTTCAAGTCAGATGTTGTGTGCTGATCGCCACTGACATTGTCCACTCCGGCTGTCTCGAGGCAGAGCTTCAGGTCGTCTAAGGCTACATTCGAGCTGAAACGGAGGCATGAGGGGTGCCGGACCTGCCGAGGGGAGCGAGCTCGTTCCTGAGAGCGCAGTATCCCGCCTCATCCGTTGTGCAGGACCTCTACTGTCATTTGGCCGACGGCGGCACTCGATCTGAGAAGCAGTGCAGTGTGTAGAGTGAGGAGACGGCGGGGCATCCGACCATCCTTCTGATCTGCAAACTGCACGTACTCGTCTGAGGGAACAATGAAATTCACGGTCCGGGCGGTCCGTGGTGCTGTGTCATGGACTCGTCAGCACTTCGTTCGCAGGCGCACCAACGCCAGCTTGCTGACGGCTCTCCCTCGCATAACGGATGACGCTGACGTGTTGTTTCTCGAGCACAGAGAATGCAAATGCCGCTGTGGATCAGAACCACGATCTGGCGCGACCTGAAACTTGGACCGGCTTGTTATAATGCCACCTGCGCAAAGTCCGAATGCTGTATCTGGCGACATCGCTTTCGACTCGATCACGGTCTTAGATGCTATCATGGAACCGCCGAAAGCACATGAAGATGCCGGAAATGCCTTCCGAGTGTGTGAGTGTAAACAACAGATTCCTTCCTACACCTCGTCAAATCCATTGTTCGAACCCTGTCACGGTCCCTTTGTGTGACTTGTGCAGTCGCATAAGCTTGCCCTTACCCTTATAGCAATTGAGTCCTGCAAAGCCTCCATTGTTTGGTATCCCACACGGCGAACAAGCTGCAATCAGAGACCTTTGCGGAGGGCGATCTCACAGAAGGGCGATCCTGTGGCGAAACAATAGCACGCACACAACAGAACCGACTTTTATCGCCTGCCTACATCGGCGTTGCGGGTGGCCACTGGCGGCCATGCACGACGTCGCGTTCACGCGCCTGCATACTCTTTTCCTATACCTTCCATCCCAGGGTCCGACCCCATAAACAGTACCACGGAAACGAAACCCGGTCTTCAAAGGCTCGTCAGATGCGTCCACCCTGCCGTGCACGCGTCGTGTATATTGCACACGTCTACTCAACTTGACGGTGCCCTTGTGTGCACTGAATCACGAGGGTACGACAATAGGTCTGCGTCTCCGTTGAGATCGGGGGACAATGCTGGCACCTAAGTCTCAGGTGCTCGACTCTTAGAGTCTCGGTCCGACTTGACCCCTCTATTCGTTGCTTGATACGCGCGTGGCTCTCGGTACCCTGCAATCGCCCTGCTGGCTGACAGCCTTCGTGGAATGTGGAGCTCTCGGGCCGAGTGACCAAGGAACGAAGGCGTGGCCCGGGCATGCTGGGGGTGCACTGTTGGCGTGCCGTGCACTAACGCAAAGGCTTGAGCTCGAGAGAGACGCACGCACATCGTCGCATAGTTCTTGAGGATATGGGCCGTCCTTGCTGTTTCTGCAGGGAGCAACGTGCAGGGATATCCAGTGCGGCTGTGACTTGTTCTTCAATCGATATCGCACATAAAAGCAAGAGCTCTTTGTGTGTGAAGGACACAAAGCCCACACAAAACATCTCTCAACCGCCGATTGCCACTGTCAGCTGCGACCATACACGAAACCTTACCCTATCCTCATTGTGCTGCCACCCCTGCACCGGTTTATCACAATCCTCACAGCCTTTTAAGACCAGACACTGCCGAACACTGCCTCGATGATCCGTTGACGAACCCCCACCTGAATCCACTTTCGTCGCCAGCAGCGCCGACCGAACTTTCAACATGCTGTCCCCAAGCACTGAAGTCCAATATGCATCTCCCCGCAAGGAGGAGTACTCGACCATCAAGCTCGAGCCCGCCCCACTCAGTAGGCGCATCAGCGAAAACAGCTCCCGGGTGAGTGATGAGAATGGTGGCGGAGAGTCCGAACCCCGGAAAAAGTCTGTTCCTGCGGCCCCGAGCCAGTGGCTAACTTATCTGGAATTCTCCAAGTTTGGGCACATGGTCAGCAAAGAGTAGTAACAGCGGCGTGGACATGACCAGTTGATGGGCTTGTGAACAGTGTCGGAGCTGATGCAGCAGGAAAGCAAGCCTAAGTTCTGGAGGGCTGACCGTCAGCCGCAAGCTAGCCCGATGTCCGCAAATTCTGCCTCCCCTACGTCACCTAAGCCACTGCGGGCACCGACTCCCGGGGCTGCGACACCCTCAACTGCTAGTTCTCGCATGTCCCGTGAGCGACAGTCTTCGCAGACACCTGACGTCGAGATGGAGAAGCTGTCTCTGGAGAGGAAGGCGTTCACCGAAGAACCGCCTTCCCCGCCTGCAAATGCACCCAGCCCCGATCTTGGCAAGGCTGCTCGCCCCATCTCACAGAGTGCTTCTCCGCCCCTCCGATCTCCGGCGCACGTCCTCCGTCAGCAACCCCAGCATCAGAATCACGCAAATGTCTTGAACTCACAATCACGCAAACCCAAAAGGATGCCCCAGCTCATAACATCACTCCCCTCGCCGCGGCGCCATGTCTCGCAACCCTTCAGCGATAAGGTTTACGCCACTTCGACGCAGGCGCACTCGGCGCACCCTTGTCATGGTGGCCATTCGCACCTCTCCCCTCAGTCCAAGTCGCCGGTATATGGCCCTCGACCCGCATCATCGTTTGAGTACGCCAGGGCGCATGGCCCGTCAATGCATGGGCCGATGTCCGCAAGTGTGCTAGTGAGTACCCTTGGAATTACTCCGCATCTCAACGCTTCAGCAGTGGCGTACTCGTGCTAACAAACAGAGCCCCATCGTTCGAACCTCTCAGTGAGTGACGTCTCCGTGACTTCATCGCCCCATCGGGTCGTTCCGGCCTATTGTTGTTGCAGGGCCGTGTGAAAAGATCAGCAGTCACCACAATCACTTTCCAGAAGCAAAGCCATGGATGGCGCCACATTCCGGTCCGCGTCTTGCTGAGCTCATGGAGTTTCCCATCGTGACCAACTTCGTCGTGATGACAGTCTCGGAGTGATGCTGACCGAGCAGTCGATACTCGCCTTATGCGCCGCCGCCGACCGCGCCACCGACGCCGGTGCGTACTGGATTTATCCTAACGTCGCCCACGACGAGCGTGAAGGGGAAGCACCTCGTGCTCGTCTCCTCCGACATGGCGGAGAAGATGCGGCGCGGGGGCGTTATTCAGTTCCAATCCCAAGATGGCAAGGAGTATCATGCACGGCAATCAGAAGTACCTGGGGTGGCCGAACAGACTGCTCTCCTGAGCCAGCTCGCGGAGGGAGCGTCAGGCAAGACGTTCAAGTACCAGGCTGCCGACGAGGCGATGGACGTCGAGGAGGATACCAGCCCAGCGAGTGTCGCGAGCACTCGGAGGGGGCGAGATGTGCGAGAGGTGCGGGAGCTGAGGGAGCGGCGCTCGCCGTTGCTGCTTAGCCCGCCGCAAGTTGATCCGGTCGTTGCCGCAACCTTGGCCGCTGAGCGCGAGTACCTCAGGGAGCGGGAACGGATGCTGGCCGTACGCGAACGAGAGATGGCGGAGCGGGCGCACATCCTCCAGTACGAGCGTGAGTACGAGCGCGTCTACGAGGAGCGCCAGCGCCATTTCGCTGCGCACCCATATTACCCGCGCTATGCTGAGCGGGAGATGCGCCCAGTCGCCCACGCCCAGGTCGGCCACTGGGATTCCAAAATTGACCATCCGCGCGCCGGCCGCCATCCCATTGTCTATGCAACTCGCCCGCCCCGCTCCATCACGCCCCGCGGGCCGCCTCGATCGTCTTCGCGCTGAGCGCAAGACCCCTCGTCACTCGTCACCCGGCTTCCGAATATCCGGATCTCCGCCTCGTCCATCAAACATTGTCCTTTCGTTCTTGTGCCTGTCCCGCAGAAAATCGATATCGTTGAAACCCGCTTGTAGTTTATAGTCAGCTTACGACTGTTGATTCCGTCAGAGTGGCTGAAGTTAGTGCGCTGCTCTAGTGAACCGATTGCATGGAATGTGTACAGAATGGACGCGGCCCGGGAATGCCGAGGCCTAGTCGTGAAATGAGTAGACAAGTCGCTGATCTCTCGATATGTAGAGACAGCTGACAGGGTGATGGGTGGTGGGGAGGGGCGGGGATGTTTATCGCTTGGCAGGGCCCCTGCGCTTGGTCTTAGGGAACTTGAGCGGCGCCTTGAGAGTAGCCTTGCGGAATTTGTTGGCATCGGCGAGCTTGATACCCATCTTCTCGCGCTCGGCTGGGGTCGGCAGGTCGACGTTGCATCCGAGAGACTTGAACATGTCGACGACCCTGGATATTGTTAGCACAATGCACACTGTGGGCAAAAAAGCGTCGTATCAGAGCTCCAAAAACTCTCGTTGATACAGCCTCGATCGGTTCCTGAGCCACCGGAGCTCTTGCGCGACAGACCGACGAAATCATGCGGATTCACATGTCCGTAGCAGGAGCAATATCGGTTCCAAAAGCACCCCGCGAATGTACTCACTTGGGCGTCTCCTTGGCAAGCTCGCGCGCGACGCGCTCGACTTCGATGGTCCAACCGTTCAGCGCCAGGAAGCACACGCAAATCCAGGCGAACAGCTTCGTACCCGACTTCTCCGTTACCTTGAACTTCTTGCCATCCTGCTCGGCGAATGTGGTGAGCATGCCGTTCAGAATCTGCGCAGGCACACCCGGGAACTTGGCAGGCAGCTCCGTCGCGTTCAGCTTGTGCAGGCCGCCGGCGAACTTGTAGAACGAAAGCAGGCACGCGAGGTAGTACAGCATCTTGAGGTTGTGCTTCTTCGCCGACGAGCTCTGCATGTGGACAGCATACCGCAGCTTGTCCTCGACCCAGCGGCTGCGCGCGTACGGCAACAACCTGACACGCTCCTTGTCCTCGGCCGTAATGAGCGGTCGGACGTCGATCGAAGCCCACTGGTTGTCCGGAATGATGGACTCGCGCGGGTACGCCTTCGTGACATCCTTGGTCTCCAGGTCGGGAACGGGAATGAGCTCCGAGGGAGCAGTGGCATCTAAGATTAGTTGATACTCGGTTTGATCGACTCACCATCGTCCTTCGATTCAAGAACGCCGATGCTCTCCATGAGGCGCGCCTTGACGCCCTGCATAGCGTTGGCGTCAACCTTGTTCCTCTCCTCCGCCTTGATCTGAGACTTGGCCTTGCGCGTTCCGAACGTCTCTCCAAGGTCGTTTCGCCTCTGCTTCCACAGCTCTGACCTCTGAGTCTCCGACAGAGGAGCCTCACGCATGCGCTTCACGCGGTGAGCAAGGAGGTAAAGCGGCGTGGTGGGGTGAACGTGCAGCGTCTTCGTCGAGGGGTCGTAGACAGCAGGAACATACCTGTCATGCGTTAGCGCACTCGACAATGCACTGGGGTCTGGACATACTGGCAGTCGTGACCCTCACCGGCCTGGTAACGATCCCGGTTCGTCGAGAAGTACTCAACATCCTCAGTCTCGCCGGCGATCAGGGTGTGCTGCTTCGTGATAGCAGAAGATGAAGGGTCGTCTTCTCTTGAATAGATGTCGAAAGGCGTGTTCTTGCTCGGCCGCACCGCGGGGAAGTTGACTGCTGTTAGCCACACCCTGCATGAGCGATACTCACCGAAAGCAGGTCCAACACCCATGCTGTCCTCCATCGAGATAGTGACGTCCGACGAGGAGCCGCCAACAGACTTCCTCTTCTTGCTCTTCTTGCTGTCCTGCGAAGCCATCTTGGGGCAGTCGGACCGGATCAGTCGCGCGTGAGTGAGGGTTGTGTTGTTGCGTCTGTGGACCCCTGGTCGCCCAACTTTCAAAATCTCGAAATGACCAGGGCTGATCACGTGACCATACCTAGACCGTTGACACTCCACTTGGCATAACTGTACCACTTCTCGGGGGATAAGCATGCGATACATATCAGGGGATTGCATAGACTATGCAACAGAGAACGAGTTAACACTTCGTGCAACACATGCAAGGTATTGAGGATGGGGAAGGAGGAGAATTAAGAGAAGACGAGGGCTTAGGTCGAGACCTGTGTTCTATCAGCCGGTGGAGGTGGGTTAGTCAACCCTTTCCGGTGGAGGTCGTCCAAGGAGGGTGTCAACAACCCGCCAACTTCGACAACTCGACGCCGACAGAGTCATGGGTGTCAAAGGGCTGTGGGATGTACGTATCTATATGTAGGCATGCTGACGACAGATTATCCGCCCAGCTGGTACACGGACGACGCTGCAGGCGCTCTCACGCGAGGCGATCGTGGCTGGCCGAGAAACATACCGCATCGGCATCGATGCTAGGTCAGTAGCCGCTGTCCCCGCTTGATCACTGGCTTACTCCAGTCTCTGGGCTTTTCATGCTCGAGACGTTCGGGGAGGAGAGAATCCCTCCCTCCGAACTATGTTCTTCCGTATCGTTGCGATGCTCCAGCACCCAGTGACCCAGTCTTCGTTTTCGGTGCGGCATTCCTCTCATCGTCCTGTAGCTTACCTCAGACGGACCAAGGCGCCCAAGTCTCAAACGAGGCAAGAGCGTAGGCGGGCACTTTGGCTTGCATGATGAAGAGTCGAAGAAGCTCAAGAACATGCTGAGCGCATGGGGGATAGCGTGGATCCAGGTGCGTACACGTGAAGAAAGCGAGACTGATCTGATAGGCCCCGGGCGAGGCGGAGGCTGAACTCGCTGTGCTCAACAGAGTCGGAAAGATAGATGCGGTTCTCTCTGATGATGCGGACGCTTTCATATTTGGCGCACGGGTTGTCATTCGCAAGTACGTGCAATATCAAGGTCTGTTTCTAATCGTAGTAATTCCCCCGATCTCTCCGGCAGCAAGGCGGCGGGAGGTCCTCAGGCGTCATCTAAGGATGCGCACGCAAGAGAATACGTGTTGTTCCGCTTTGACGACATAGCAAAACGTATGATCTCCGAGGATTCAGCGCTGCAAACCCACGAGGACTGCCATCTGGCGATGGTACTCGTGGCGCTCCTCGCCGGAGGGGATTACGAGCCGCAGGGAATCGCCGCGATCGGTGAGACAAGCTGTCTTCCTGACTAACGTCAGGTCCGAAGATTGCAATGGGACTTGCGAGAGCCGGACACACCAGGGCGCTCGTGCACTACCTAGCCGACACTGACCGGTTCGCGCAACGGCTGAGGACATGGCGCGAACAACTAGTGGAAGAGTTGCAGTACGACCTTTCCGGTCACGTGGGGAGGAAGCACAAGGTGCTAGCTGAGAGGCTGTCCGCGATCGACGAGGAAACGCTTCTGGGCCAGCTACCTCTAGAGGCGTACCTGCGACCGGTTGTTACCCCTCCGATGGAACGAGAGCAACATTGGCGGCCCCTGACCATCTCAGAGGCAGTGAATTTCGGGCGGGGAACACTGGCGGGAGCTGCCGAGGTCTGCGAACGCTATTTTGAATGGGGACAGCCAGACCTCGTCGTGAGGAGGTTTGCTGCGAAGAATTCCGTGTTCTCCGCTGCGATTGTATCGTCTGCCCTCAAGTCTGAGACGCTTTCCGAGTCCGCCGTTGTGCGCGTGCATGACATCAAACCCTCCAAGCTCGACACGGGGTATCGGGACGTACGAGTGGACTGCAACTGGGCGGCTTACGAGGACCAATGCCGCTCGGCCATGGTCGGCTCGAGGCCTGATCCGAGCACCCTCCCGCCAGAGATGAGGCGTGAGCTAGGGCTCGTGGAAGTGGCGCGGCCTGCCGCGGCGCAGTCATCTGCAGCAGCTTCGCGCGTAACATTGCCCGAGTATCTCGTCAGGAAAGCCTGGCCATCGGTACTGGACGTCTACGAGAAGGAGCAAGCTGAGCGCGCCGCGTCGAAGGGGGAGAAGGGCAAGGCGAAGTCCACAAAGCCAAAGAAGCAGACGATTAAGGACTCCGGCAACATGAACATCCGTCATTTCATGACGCAGATGTCATCTTCGCAAGCGAGGCCGCACCCCGCGGTCGTGCCGGAGCCGAGCTCGGTCTCCCCGCCGATCGAGTCTGTCTCAAGACCTACCGGAGCCGCGAGGTCTCCTGTACCTTCCATCTTTTCTGAGTCGCCATCTCCGCGTCGGAGAGGGTCAGAGCCTTCTCCGGTGCCGACTTCACCATCTCCGCCGCCGGTAGAAACGTCATTTTCGCCGTCACCGCCACCCTCCTCTCGACGACGCGACCAGCCGCGCCTGTTCTTCACAGACAGCGAGGGCTCGGATTTAGAGGCTGAGTCAGAACGGTGCACGGCTCGGGACTCAGTGCAGGAACGAGGGACTGAACGTGTACCCGAACATGAGCCGGAACCGGAGCCCGAGTCTGATCATGACGACTCGGTCGTTGTCATCGAATCTCCTGCGCTTCAAGCGTCTATTCCGCAATTGTCTCCAAGCAAGCGCGGCCGCCGGGCGGGCTCTAAGAACAGCTCGTCGCGCTCAACGACGCCCGTGCCGAAGCGTAGTGCCGCCAGCTTCACCCGTGCGGGTTCTACCGGTGAGGGTACGAAGGACGACCCGATCTCGCTCTCAGACTCGGACGACGAGGACGAGTTCCCGATGCTCCGCGCTGCTCCAATTAAAGGCGCACGGCCAATCCGCACGACTGCCGCTCCCACGTCGTCCAGCGCTGCTTCCAAGCCGAGAAGCCGAGCTACCGCATCGAAGTCACCACCCAAGCCCAGGTCGCCCCCGAAGACGAAGAAGACGACACCTCTCGCAGCCTCCGCTGCGCCCGCAGAGCAGCAGACGCTCCTGCAGGGCTTCTTCAAGCCGACCGCCAAGGTAGGCGGCGCAGCCGCATCAGCCTCGAAGCCGAAAGCGAAGCCGAGAAAGGAGAAGAAGGAGAAGTATAGGGTTGAGGAGAAGGATGGCGTCGAAGTGTATCATTTCCTCTGAGTTAGAGTTCAGTTTCCAGTCGCCGCTCTGTTGTATTTTGGCACATTGAGATGTATCATAGGGATGGGCTACCGTTTTATCTAACATGCTGGATTGCGCGCTCACACTGGCGGCGTCCCGACACGGTTGACGCGCTCCTCCATCCTCTGCCTGACGTTGCCCCACAGCCGTCCCGCGCCGTCGCGAATGCCCTCTCCCACTTGCGCAATGCCCTGGAGCTGGAGGTTGACGTCGTTGTCTCGTGACCTGAAGAGGCCCGTGCCGCCCGCACCGCCGACGGAGAGCTCATACCCTCCCGCGCGGAGGTTGATGCTCGGCCCTCCAGGAGCTGGGGCAGCCACACCGCCCGCCGCCGGGGTAGGCGTGGACGCAAGACTGTTGTGGCTGCTAGGTACGCCGAGGTTGGGCGGGGGCTGGTACACTGTCTCGGGCCACGTCGTGGCCGCATTCGCAATCATGTCGAGGAAGCTCTCAGAGTTGTGCACGCAGGATCCGCCGAGGAGGATGCGCGTACCGCCAGGCCCGCCCGCGTCGCCCGCCAGACGCTGGTTCAGCAGCGCCACAGTCCGGCTCTCCTCGTACGTCGCGCCGCCGAGGATGAAGAGGATGATATCCTGCGGACGCTGGGTGCGCGCCGCCTCCCCGCCCTCTACGAAGGGGTAGGAGGACTCGCGCAGCCGGCCCTTCAGGAGCAGATCGAGCGTTTCGGCGAGATGAGGCGTGTGCTGCGTGTACACGTTCTCGACGCCCTTGAGGCCCTTCAAGGCTGACTTGCCGCGGCTGAACAGGTTCTCGTTCATGAACAGGTCGTCTTGCCGCTCGTCGGCACCGGCGATGTTAAGCATGACGTACACGAGGCGCGCACGCTCGGCGGGCACACCGGCTGCGAGAAGCGCATCGACGACAGAGGCGATCGCGTTTCCGGCAAACTTCTGGTATCGCAGAGCATACAGGATTGCGAGGCGGAGCTTGTTCGCCGCTGGCGTTTTGGGACTCGCGATGAGCTGCTGCACGCTTCGCAGGTCTGCGGCGTGGGACTCTTGCGAGGCAAGCGACTGCTCGACCTCACTGATGTTGAGCAGGTCGTCACGCTCAATAACACGCGAGAGCTCGCCAACGAGCGCGACGTGCTTGCTCACGTTGCCGCCCAGCCGCTTGAACTCGGGGTACTCCTCGACAAAGCGCTTCATGTCTGCGATCGTGTCGATGCGGTTCGCCGCCTGGCCTGCTGCTCCCATGGACGAGGTCTTGGCAGAGTAGTCTGTGACGTACTGCGAGAGCGAAGCACCGAGGTCGCCGAAGTTCTCGAACAGGTGCGCCGAGAAGAACGGGTCGCTGCTGGCTGACAGCACGAGGTCGCGGAGCTCCAGCTTCTCCTCGCCCGGCACGTGCACGCGTCCGTTCACAATGCCCAGCAGCTCGTGTACCATCGCTTCGTATGTCCACTGGCTGAGCAGCGGCGTTACCGGGTCGTTTCTTCGGTCGAGGATCAAAAGAAGCGGCGCGGGCCCCGCGTTCGTCCGGAACTCGAACAAGTCTCGGTATGGCGGCGTCTGGATCGCATTGTGCAGCGACTGAGCGAGCTTCCGCCCAGCAGCGCTCATGCGCTCCCATCGGATTACCGGACGCTTCTTCAATGACAGCAGGCACGCCAGAATCGCTCGCTGGTGCGTTTCCAGTACCGGGTCCGGGATGTTGTCAGGTGAAGGGAGATAGATTGGGGGCTGGCGTCAGCTGTCTACTGCAGAATGCAGCTCACATTTGAGGGCCCGGCGCCGCCGTCGTCGAGTGCAGCCGGTGTCAATGTAAACAGAGACGGGTATTGCGCCAGGTAGTCCGCGAAGTATTCCTGCTGTCAGCTACGGACAACCTATCGTAGCTCACCTGGACCTCCTTAACCACCTCGAACTCATCGACACTCGCCATCTCCTCAATCTGGCCCTTCGTAAGTACGTTCGAGAAGACTGTCTCCGTCAGCTAGGAGCAAACGTTTAAAGCTTACACAGCCAGTATCCCCCGTATTTCGGTTTCTGCAGCTCCTGCTTCACCCACTGCACTGACTGCTCTGTCGGCGACAAGAATGCGACACAGTTCAGGTGGCTCAGAGACTCTCGAGACACACTGAATGTCAGCTACCGATGCCTGACGCGAAGCTCACTTGTCTATTCTATCTGTGAGATACACCTCGTGGGCTAACAGTTCCGTCTGCGTAGTGACGAGCGAGACGATTGGTGTCTGTTGGTCAGCTGGGCAAGCGATCTCACCCGTACCGTGTGAGCATCGAGCAGCAAGACCTTCATTCCGGGCACCTCCGTGATCATTTTGATCACGTAGGTCTGCACGGCCTTGAGAACATCCATGGCGAAGGGGGTCGCAGTACGTGGGGTTGAGGGTATCAAGTGGTGGTGTGGATGATGCCGACACGACAACACTGAGGTGGAGGTCGTAAAGCTCGGATTCGTGTAGCAGCACAAGGCACCGACGTCACCGTAGCCTTATCTGGCGCAGCCTCTATGCAACATTTCATCAACAACCACTGCAACAGGCCGGAATGCAACACAGGAGCACCTCGTTTACTTTATTCATTTGCTTCGACTTTACATGTCGTCTCTTCAAGGATCACGCAGACAGCTTGGGACTTCAAACGACTCAAACTATCTAGCACCTAAGAAGGGCACGTTTAGCAGGTGCCGGAGGCGGCGATCTTGATGTCGGCCTTGGGCTTGCCGGACTGCGAGCCGAGGGACTCGATCTTCTTGACGAGGTCCTGGCCGCTGGTGACCTCACCGAAGACGACGTGCTTGCCGTCGAGCCACGAGGTGGGGACGGTGGTGATGAAGAACTGCGAGCCGTTGGTGTTGGGGCCGGCGTTGGCCATGGAGAGGAGGAAGGGGCGGTCGTGGCGGAGCTTGAAGTTCTCGTCGGCGAACTTCTCACCGTAGATGGACTTGCCGCCGGTACCGTTGTGGCGGGTGAAGTCACCACCCTGGAGCATGAAGTCCTGGAAAAGTCAGCTGGAGGTCTCAGAAGCGTCAGGTGGACCGTGCATGCGAGCAGACGGCACGCCAACCTACTCACAGGGATGACACGGTGGAAGCCCGAGCCGGCGTAGCCGAAGCCCTTCTCGCCAGTGCAGAGAGCACGGAAGTTGGCGGCGGTCTTGGGGACGACGTCGTCGAAGAGCTTGAAGGTGATGCGGCCCGAAGGCTGGTTGCTGCTCTGTTAGTAACAAGGTCAGGACGAGGGGAGTCGTGGACCAGCAGAAGGAGCTTCTCAGGGTGACTAAACTACAGCGGGCCAAGTGCTCAAGCTCGAGAGTTCGCTCGAGAGGGCGACACCGAGCGCCTGTCTCCGTATGCTCAGCTCGCTCCCCCTGAGCTCCTTCTGATGGCTCGCGAGAGAGATTGAGTTGCACCCTCGAAGGTGGGAGTGAAATTGGGCCCAAGCCCTCGGCATCAGGTTCCGAGCCTTCCAGACCACCTTCGGAGCTGCTTTCAACGCTCTTCTCGCTTCCAACGACGCTCCGGACGCCGTTTTCAACGTCAAAGACGGCTTACTTGATTGCGATGTCAAAATAGACGTTGCTGTGGCGTAAGCATATGCATAAGAAGAAGAAGAAGAAAAGAAGTCGGCCTCGTAGTGACTGAGAAAGGTGGACTGGTGGTGCCTGGCCGAAAGGTGTAAACACATCCGAGGCGGGTGGCATCCGACCGCGGCCGCCACGTTCGCCACGGTGGGAGCACACCCAGGCTGTCCAACGCTCACAGACACTCCGAGGCCGACGGGAAGAGGGGAAGAGATACTCACGACATCTTATGGGCGGAGTTCGAAACGAAGCGACGGGCGAAAGACATGGCGTAAACGTGCGATGATGCAATGGGGGGGTTTTATGCGAGTTGCGGATGAGTTGGTCGGTGATATATACAGAAATGCGATGCTGGTGAGCTATAAGCCTCAAGGGATACCAAGCTGCGGTACGCTCTGGGGGAGACACTCACTGTGACTGATGCTTTTTTCCTTGTTGATGAAGGATGAAGAAGGAAGAAGTGTTTTGGGGGGGAGGGCCAATGGGTATACCTGTAGGTGGGAGCAAGAGAAAGTGCAACGTCAGAGATTCAGGGTCTGCCACGTGGGTGGGCGGCTCGCCAGTGCACACAACGGCGTTATCGTCGCTCATGACAGTTCGCTTTGTGGCTTTGTGCACCGCGTCAAGTCAATGCCAGGTCGCCTCGCGCTTCGATGAGCAAGCAACAGTGCGAGAGCCGCTGCGCGCGGGACCGAGCTAACGATTCATGACGCGCATGGCGTCGGACGTGTGTCGCGATCACTTGGTAA
Source organism: Trichosporon asahii var. asahii CBS 2479 (assembly GCF_000293215.1). Lineage (NCBI taxonomy): Eukaryota > Fungi > Basidiomycota > Tremellomycetes > Trichosporonales > Trichosporonaceae > Trichosporon > Trichosporon asahii. The sequence goes on along the minus strand of NW_014040855.1, from coordinate 276,152 downwards.
CCTGCTGAAACTGGCAGGTGTAAGGCATGCCAGGGGGATTGGCCCGCTCCTCTAGCCGCAACCCCAAGTTGTTGATGTGCTGGCGGGTAGAGGCTCGAGCACTCGAGCTCTGCTGCATTTCCGGGCTTCTGCGGTGCAAGATCCAAAAAGCTTGGTGTCCTTGTTGAGCCGCTGGCGGCCAGAGGCTTTCCGTTAGCGGTAGTGTTCAGCAATCTACGTGTAGCAGGTGCAGTGCGCTGGTAGCCAGTTCGACCAGCAACCACTGTTCCCTACTCGCGGTGCTCCTCATGTATCCCGTAGTGCAACACCTGGCAAGCTGACTGGAGCAGCTCGGACATGGGGCATAGCAAGTGTCCTTGTTAATGCTGAAGCTGTTGGAGGGAAACGGCATACAGCGTGGGAGGCTGGGACTAACCCTTGGGTTGTTTCATAACCCGATCGGCATTCACTAGTTAGCCAGGTGACGCAGGTGATTCACCGTGAGCATTCCACCTCGGGGGGCGAGGCTTCCGGTGTGTGAGCTGCAGCAACTGTCTTCCTCGCCCTCTGAAGTGTAGACCACAGCCTTCAGATTTCTGATTTCTGTTCTGCACATCATCTCATGTCCAGCGCGCCCCAGCAAACATCGAAGCAGACGGGCACTCTAAATGTGAGTCCTCAGTAATCTGCCTTATCAGTTCTTCATTGGAAGACCTCGTCATAGTCGCCCCGCCGAAAATTACTATCCTTCCTCGCCTCCGTTCCCTTCTTCTTCCCCAGTGCTCTGCACTTCAGCAACAGGCTCGCGCCAATGCTGTCTGCAAACCCATTCAATCTTCTCCCGCATTGCATTACACAGCATCCGCGCTGCACGTCGAACGCCGTCCCCCAAAGTTTGAGCAACTGAATTGGATGCCGATCCTTCTTCGCAACGCCGCCCAAACCTCACACCTCGCCTTCCTCGTCTTCCCTTCCTCGACCCTCCTCCCACCATGACGACGCTCATCGCCATCACATACGCCCTCGACAACTCCCACGTTGCATACGTGTGTGCGTGCCTGGACGTGCATTTGAGGTGGGCGGCGACCGAGCGGGCGGAGGGGACAACCTGCCCAAAACAAAGTGCTCTTCTGCTAGTGGTCTATGCAGTCGGCCTTAAGTTGTTTACCAACATCCGATGGGATTCATCCCTCGCGAGTTCGAATCTCGCAGAGCACAGTAACTCCCTCCTTTTACCCTTCCCTGCGTGCGGGAGTCGCGCACATCGCCTTCAGGAACAAAAAGAACGCACGAAACGACAACGGACGAACGGCAGATATGGAAAGTCACCGACAGCGGCTTTCATCCGAAGACGAGGGCTTTTTGCATCAGGAGTCCACCAGCCGCGTCTACACTACCACCCTCCATGAACAGAGCGCAACACATGTGAGTACCGCTGAAGGACACTTGCTATTTTGGAGTCCACAGAGCTTTTAACTGGTTTGCAGGGCGATTGCCAATGCCCCTCCCGCCTGTCGGAATTAGCCGACCAACACTCTTATCATGGGACCTCTTCTTCCTCAGCGCTTCCTGCTCCTGCGCTTTGCTCCACGCTCCAACGATCCAACGATGCCATAAACCTTGGTCAAAAACCCACTCCTACAGTGATCGCCGCTGCCCGCTCGTTTGACCAATTCAGCTCATGCTGCCCACGTTCATATCCGACAGGTATTGTTGGCAGTCAGTCATGTGGGCGGCGGGCAACAGCTAATTTTAGCACCTGAAAATACCTAAAGTGGCCGACAAAACGGCTAACGCGGTCATCCGACCACACGTTCGCTGCAGCAGCTCCGCGCGACATCCGGGCGTGACAAGGCGGGCCGCGAGCGATCGCTCCACTGACAAGATGCTGATCAGCGCCAAGCTCGTTACGGGCGGTAACTTTCAGAGATATAAGAAGAAATGGCGGCTTTTCTCTGATGCCCCTCACCGCCGCCCAACATGTCGCAAGAAGCGAAGGCTGATAAGTCGTCGTTCGAAGTCGACGATGAGAAGAACATTGCCGCTCTCCCCAACCAAGGGTTTGAGGGCATCGACGACAAAACCCTCCAGTACCTTCCGAAGGACATCACTCCGTCGGAGCTCGAGCGCGAGCGAGCTCTCGAGGAGGGCGAGACGCCTTCTGGTACCAAGAAGGCGACAGTCTCCGACTACTTCACTCTCCTGGCTTCCGGATTCGCGCTCGTCTCCGATGGTTACCAGAACAACCTCTCGACAGTGTTCAACCCCATTTTCGCTCTTCTCTACCCTCATGACTACACCTCTTCTGTGTCGACCCGTGTTTCGAACGCGCTGCTCGTTGGCGAAGTCATTGGTCAGGTCGTTGTGGGTTTGATCTGTGACCGTGTCGGACGTAAGACGGCCATGGTCGGAACAACGCTCCTTATTGTTATCGGTGGCATCCTGTGCACGGCTTCGACGGCCCCGACGCCCGCCGGCATGTTCTGGATGCTGACTGTGGCGCGTGGCACTATCGGTGTCGGAGTTGGTGGCGAGTACCCCGCGTGCAGCACCAGCGCCTCCGATTCTGCCAACGAAAAGTTCGGCCGCGACCGTGGCAAGATCTTCATTCTCGTCACGAACCTGATGCTCAGTATTGGTGGTCCTATCGTCATTTCGCTCTTCCTGCTCATCATCAACGGCTCGCACTACCACGGTGGTACAACCGGCAGCGACCGCTACAAGCTGCAGTACACTTGGCGCGTTCTCTTCGGCATTGGTATCATCATTCCTCTCTCGGTCTTCTACTTCCGTCTCAAGATGATGAACCCGAAGCTGTACCGCCGCAACGCGATCCGCCACAACCCCCCCTACCTCCTGATCCTGAAGAAGTATTGGAAGACGCTCATCGGCACGGCGGGAACCTGGTTCCTGTACGACTTTGTGACGTTCCCGAACGGTGTGTTCTCGAGCACGATCATTGCCAGCGTCACCCCGGACAAGGGCATCGTGCGCACGCTCGAGTGGAACCTGCTACTCTCCGTTCTGTCGCTGCCGGGAGTGTTCCTGGGCGCTTGGGTTGTCAAGTAGTGAGTCGCCCCAGTTTGCAGATACACCTGAAGCTGACCATGCAGCACCGGCCGCCGCAATCTCCTCATCATGGGCTTCATGGGCTACATTGTGTTCGGCCTGATCGTCGGCATCTCGTACCCGAAGCTGACCAAGGTCGTGCCCGCCTTCATCGTCATGTACGCGATGATGCAGAGCAGCGGCAACTTTGGTCCCGGCAACATGGAGGGCACGATCAGTGCCGAGTCCTACCCGACCTCTATTCGTGGTACTTGCTACGGCTTCAGCGCTGCCGTCGGTAAGGCGGGCGCGGCCATCGGTACGCAGGCATTCACGCCCATTCGCCAGCACCTTGGCAGTCGGTGGACATTCATCATCGCCGCTTGCTGTGGTCTCGCTGGTGTACTTCTCGCCTTCTTCTTCGTCGAGGACAAGGGCAAAGACCGCCTTGAGAAGGAGGACGAAGTGTGGCGTCAGTACCTTGTCGACCACGGGTACGGGGACATCCAGATGGGTGACGGCAGTGCTGGAGCCATGAGCGCTTCGGGCAACCGTGAGATTGAGGCGCTCGAGTTTGAAAAGTAGTTGCTGGGTTCAGAACGCGAGGGTATGCTATTAGTGACCGTCAAGATGGTGCGGATCAGTAGTCATAGCATAAAGATATACCAGGTACAGCGATATCTACAAGGCGGGGTATACTGTGTGAGATGAATGGTGCTTTGTTTGGTGTGCTACTGGCCATTGAGGAACGGCCACGGTCTAGCTTTTGTACTTTAGGCGGCGAGGCGCTGGCCCTGGCCTGCGTCGTGAGGGCACTCGGGCGGCGGGACGGTCTCATTCTCCTTTCCGGGGCGGGTGCACTCCTGCCCCTCGGTGTCGTCAATGGCGGCGCGGGCGGCGAGCTCGGCGCGGGACTTCTCGAGCATCTCCTCCTCACGCGCGCGGCGCTCGGCCTCGATCTCGTCCAGAATCTCGCCCGCTCCAACGACCCGCATCTGCCTCGCGCACTCCTCGCCCCAAGCCACCGCCTCCTGGTAGTTGGTGACCACGACGTCTCCAGGCTCGTACACGACCTGCCTCGAGCCGTCCGTGGACGTAACGCTCGCCTTGAGGTTGAGCTTGGCGCGGCGCTGGAGGAGCTTCGGCTCCTCCCCGGGCTGCGGGAAGGGGGCGTCGGCGGGCAGAATGCCCGAGAAGTGCAGCAGAGGCGAGCTGGCAGTGGGAGCAGGGAAAGTGCCGGGGGTGTACTGGAGCTGGGCGGACTCGGCGTCCGCACCCTCCAGCTCGGTGAGGTGCGTCTCGACGCCGACGGGGACGGAACAGCCGCCCTCGAGGACACGCAGGAGGCCGCGCTCGGCGCCCACGCGCCACTCGGTCGGCCAGTGGCCCACCGTACGGAGCACGTCGCGCGTCGCGGCGTCGCCCGAACGCGACTCGACGGCGAGAGCACCCTGGCCCACAGAGTGCATCATGTCCGGGAACTCGATGGGGCAGGTTATCCTCTCGCCGGCACCGAGGCGGTCGAGGCCGGAGATGGCCAGAATGAGAGCGGCGAAGGGAGAGTCGGGGGCGTCGAGCTTCGCGAGACGGGTGTTCAGGTTACCGCGCTGGAGGTTAGCTACACGCGCCGCGAACACAGCTAGAGAGATGGAGTAAAGGGGCTGAACGTAGTACCACCACTTCGGGCGCTCAGGATGCGGACAGCATAAGGTAGGGCGGAGCTGCATGCAAGGCATAAGGTAGGGCGGAGCTGCGAGCAAGGCATAAGGTAGGGCGGAGCTGCGTGCAAGCGTACACACATGTACACACATGTGCTGACGATACACTGCCCGGAATCACACGAGCACACACTGAGACTCATGTCCGGGTTAAGACCCTCCTCTCAAAGGCCAGGTGTTGGAGACCTGGGCCGAATTACGAAGCTCGCCCGACCTGGTTGCACTAGCAGGGCTCTGCTGCAACTCGCACGGCATGGTAGCCGCCCGTTCCGACAGACCCTGCGCAGTGCGGCCCACCTAGCTTCATCCCCTCACTCAACCCATCCGTAGCTGCGATCAGTACTCACCATGTCGGCAAACTTGAGGTCGGGGTAAGCGCGCGACAGCTGGGCGATACGGCGAACAGAGCCAGTACCAATGACGGCACCCTTGGGCAGGTCCTTGAGGCTCTTGTACTCGAGGCCCTTCTTGACGACGAGGGCGTCACGGGGGTCGTGGCGCTCGAGAAGACAGGCGATCTCGCAGCCGTCACGGAGCAGCGTCGGGACGTCCTTGCACGAGTGGACGAGGACGTCGAAGCGTCCGTCGAGAAGGGCGGCCTCGAGCTCGTCCGTCCACAGGCTCTTCGCGGGCTGTCCGCTCTGGTACGGCTGCAGGAGATGCAGGGGCGTAGTCTGGTTGCGATCACCGACGGTCGTCATGTGGCGAACGGGGAACTGCGCGCTGTTGCGGAGCGCAAGGGCATCGGCGACGAACTGCGTCTGCGTCAGAGCCAGGTTCGACTTGCGCGTTCCGACGACAAAGGTGTCGGCGGTCTTGGGGGCGGCCATGGTCGTTTGATCAAGGTCGGAGTCGCGGAGACGGCCGGAGGTGGGTTGAGAAGAAAAGAGTAGGATGAGAGTCGTGGAGAGGAGCTAAAGAAACGTAGATGTGTCACGGAGTCGAGGCGATTGGACGCCGCGTCGATGGATATGAGGCGGGCTGTTGCTAGCGTGTGTCGCGCTGTCTCTTGCGGGTGCCGACGACAAAGTTGGAACTTTTGCCTGTCGAAGCAACTTGACGGTGGTTGAAACCCCGGAACGTCGGTGCAGCCCCTGACAAAGGTCCCGCAACTTTAGGCTCTCTCCCCGAGCACTGAACCATTCGGCCGGCCAGTGAAAGCCGGGTGTCACGTGAGACCTATCACGCATCGTGTGATAGTAATCAGTCCGCACCGTCGGCCGTGGGAGATCTGGTGCGGAATCGGTCTTGATAGCAGGCGTGGGAGACCTGGTCGCAGGGAGATCAGATATCCGGCTGTCGACGGGTTAGCCGGCTGCAATCGTGGGAGATCTGCGAAGGTGGGCCGGAACTGCCGTCCTGCTAAGGATGCCGCCTGGAATGACCGCATGCAGGGCCAGGGCTTGCATTCCTTTGCTGGCAGTCACTGGCCTGTCACAGGCAACAGCGCTCCAACGATGCAGGGAAGACCACGTGATACTGAAGCGTGCTGATCCCGGGCCCTCCGCGGCGCCTCCGAACTCACCGCACACGCACCGGCCACAGCCGAGTTGAGTCTGTCACAAAGTGTCTCTCGATAATCGTCCTTTTCCCCACACTCAACCCGGAATCTCCAGCCAACCCCACCTTGATATATAAGGTCGCTTGTACTTTCTGCCTTCACGCTCTTCCCCAGACACCCCACCACCCCCCCTTACCCTCTACCTAGCCACATCAGTTAATCAAGATGGCCCCGCCTAACAAAGACCAGCTCGCCCAGATGGACAAGGAGGACCCCCTCAACTGGACTCGCTCCGAGTTCGAGATCCCCGACGCCAAGGCGTGCGGTGGTGAGGTCGGTGAGTACTATAGCAGTGCCGGAAAGGTTTCTGGTCTCCGTGGAGCGAGCTCTGGATAGTGAGCATGACGGTGAGCTGTTGGACAGCCCGCCCCACTCCTCGTCATGGGTGGAGCTCGATGTCGGGCGACCGCCAAACTACCACGGTACTCCAACTGCCCGTGAGGCACGTCCGCGGCATGGTGTCCTTAGTCCAGCCCAGCGCTGCTTCTGATAGCCGGCCGGAACCCGGCGGCACTGTAACTTCCTCTTCGGTAGCGAGGGCTCAGCTGACGTCAGACGGTGAGGCTGTCTACTTCTGCGGTAACTCGCTCGGCCTTCTTTCCAAGCGCGGACGTGAGCTTGTCATGCAGGAGCTTGACACCTGGTCTACCTCGTGAGTACCAGCTGCCGTGTTATTGTTCTTGGCGGGATCGTTGCGTTCGATGCCGATCACGGATCATCGCCTTCGCCGGGCCGATTGGTTGCAATGGGCAGCTCCGTTGGGAGCGTCTTGAGGTGACACTTCATCCCGGCCTGGCAGCAGCTACATTTCGCCGCGCAATAGCTAATGTCCAGCGCCGTCACTGGTCACTTCAAGCACAAGTACGACCGTCCCTGGAAGCACCTCGATGCTCCCATCACTCCGATCATGGCGGAGCTCGTTGGCGCCAAGGAGTCCGAGGTCTCGCACTCTGGAACCCTCACCGGCAACCTGCACAACCTCTTCACGACGTTCTACCGTCCGACGCAGAAGCGCTGGAAGATCGTCATTGAGCGCGGCTCGTTCCCGACCGACTGGTACGCTGCCCACTCGCACCCCAACCTCCACTCCGACATCCTCAGCAAGGAGCAGATCGACAACGCCATTATTGCCCTCGAGCCCCGCAAGGGCGAGGACACCTTCCGCGAGGAGGACATCCTGAAGGTCATCGAGGAGAACGGCGACGAGATCGCCCTCGTCTGGCTTCCCATCGTTCAGTACTACACCGGCCAGTACTTCAACGTCGAGCCTCTCTGCAAGAAGACGCACGAGGTTGGTGCCACCTTCGGTCTCGACATGGCCCACGGTGTCGGCAACGTCAAGATTGAGCTCGACAAGTGGGGTGTCGACTTTGCCGTTTGGTGCACGTACAAGTACCTCAATGCCGGCCCGGGAGCCATCGGTGGCTTCTTCGTTCGTGACGGCCTTGACGACGGTGGCCGCCGCATGGCCGGCTGGTGGGGCAACGACCCCTCTGTGCGCTTCGAGATGAAGGAGGAGTTCCAGGCCACCCCGGGAGCCAAGGGATACCAGCACTCGTGCACTTCTGCCCTCGGTACCATCCCGCTGCTCGGCACTCTTGAGATCATCAAGAAGGCGGGCTTCGACAACATGCGCAAGAAGGCGGACAAGCTCACGGGCACGCTCCAGGAGCTGCTCGAGGCGTCGCCGTTCTACGTCAAGGAGGCTCCCAAGGAGGGCGACAACAAGGTCGGCTTCCGCATCCTCACCCCCGAGGCGCCGTGGCGCGGCACCCAGCTCTCGATCGAGATCCTCCCCAAGGTCAAGGGCACGATGCCTCGCGTCTTCGACCGCATGCTCAAGCAGGGCCTCGTCGGCGACGAGCGTTTCCCCTACGTCATCCGTCTCTCGCCCTGTGTTCTCTACAACACGTTCTCTGAGGTCGGCCGCGCCGTTGAGATCCTCAACAAGGCTCTCGAGGACGAGCAGAAGGAGCAGAAGTAGACTAGCCACTCACCCATATATCCATTTCGGCATCTCATACGTGTAGCTTTGTACGAAGAAGGCGCAAAAGTATTGTTCTGATTATGCACCATTTCGGGTCATCGCAAGTCTGTGAGCAGGAGCAGCGAGCAGGATAGCAGGATGAGGCAGTGTTATCAGGTTCCGGAAGAGGCACACGCAAAGTATTCTTGGACAGGCTCGTGAAGCCAGTGCGCTATAACCCTAAAGTGAAGCAATTGACAGTTCCTTGACGGGCCCAAGATGGTGTCATGATTGGGCAGAGATTGCGAAGTGCGGTGCGTGATCTAGCGGGGATGCTCTTGTCTTGCCCGAGGGTGCATGTGTGAGCGAGTCTGGCTTTTAACCACCGGAACATGAAGAAGTCGTAAGGCATGCGGAAGCACGATACGCGAGGGGAAGGGTGTACGACGGTCTGGATGGGCGGTGGGCTCGTTCCAGAAAAGGGTCGCAGCGACGTCGATTGGGTGCCCCGCGCGGCTCCTCAGTCCCAGCCAGATCTCCATTTCGACCGGGAAGGCGTTCTTCCCTCTGCTCCTATCGTCGACTGCCTCCCCACTCTGCGCACGTTACTCGCTACCTTCCCAGACCCTCGAGAACCTCTCCCCGCCCAACTTTCCATGTCTCCAGAGCACGTTTCCGCTCACCGCCTCGAGTCTGACGGGAGGAAGTTCGGGGCCCACCCCCGAAGCCACGAAGCCACCCCGAATAACAGCCGCGGCGCAGCTATGCTTCAACTGACACCCAGCTCGGCCAGACTGGATCCAAAATAACCTCGTGGCGTAGCGCTAGCGGGACCCAGACGTTCGGTCAAGGATCTGGCCTGCAGGTCTCCCAAGTCACTGGGGGTGCTAGCTGGCGACGTGCTGCGCTACACCCGCCCAAGCTCTCATACCCCACTCACTTTCATTCCCTCACCTGTGCCTCAGCCGAACAACAGTCACTGCAGCCATCACCACACCCAATGCGGCCATGTGTCTCCTGCCCACGCACAGCGATCTGAACGGCCGTGCAGAGGCCGAGACCGCGATCTGCCCATGTCTTTCGGTCCCTCTTCCCATGCTGCTTGAAGGTTCGACGACCCAAGGTCACGACAAAGGTCACGAGTGTACCCAGCCATAAGGCTGTACGCGGAAGGTCCAGTGGTAGCGTACGCAGCCCCTCATACGACATGCCGCCGATCCGGGCTAAACGAGTCCCCTCGAGGCAGGAAATAACTATGATCCGGCTGTTGTCGTGCCTTGCCCCTTCATCTCACCCCCCTCGACGTCCCCGGTCCCCCATGCCATGTCCCACCCCCACCGGCACTGGCGCCGGGACTTGCGAGCCCAACCCTTCACGCGACGCGTAACAGCGTCCCACCCGCAGGTCAGTATCGGCTTGTAAGCCGGTAAAGGGCTGGGAGGAGAGGTAGAACGAGGGCAGTAGGGACCAGAGCCGGCACAAGACCGGCAAGTGGTAGCGACTAGTGCTACACGAGGCGCTCAAGCTCCCTTCAGTTCACCCCAAGCTCCCTCAAGCGTCGCGTAAGTGTACAGCCTTGGAGTTTGTCGCGGATGGCGTCTTCCCTTTGCTCTCGACCGGCTCGACCGCGGCCTACGGCTGATGTTCGGGAGAGCGAGAGCACGTTGTTGCGCGCTTATCGATGGTCCCAGGCCAACCTCCAGCTGGGTTGCTGGGCTGATAACATCTGATGTTCTTTCTGTTCTCACCATCATCATCCACCGTACCCAGCGCAGGTACCGAATAGATATCCGGGCTGACATCTGACATCAGCACAACGACTCTCTTTCACCCAACCACCAACTCGACTCACGACACGTCTCCACGATTTACCGACTCTCTCAGCCCTCCCGACCCATCTCCATACGGAGAACCGCTAGAGGACGCGGCACGATGAGGTCTCTCATCCCCTCGCCGCTGAAGCTGGCGCGCCTCGCCCTATTGATACTCACACTTGCCGCCCTCTTGCACGTATCGTTATGGTACGCGCGCCTCCTGCACCAGACGCACTTCCCCTCCAAAGCACCGACCAAGGGCTCTGCTTCCGCCGTTCGGCGAATCTTAGAACGCCTCCGAGCTGCGCAGGAGCAGCACGCGATGGAACTCAGCAAGGGTGGACCGACAGCTCGCGCCGGCGCGAAGGGTGCCGCCACCCGGGATAATGCAGCAAAGAAGGGAAGTCGGTGGGGCTGGGGCCGCAGCGCGAAGGAGCAGGTCCCGCTGGAGCCAGAGGTGAAGCACGAGGTCGGCGCCAACGGACTCATGAGCACGAATCCCGACGCTGGACATCCGATCTACCAGCTTGTGGCCGATGCGAAGAAGAGGTGGGAGGGGAAGCTCGCCAAAGCGAGCCGCAGTCTGCCGCAGGCGGTGGGCGAGTACAGGAGGAGATATGGGCGCGATCCGCCTGCTGGTTTCGAGGCTTGGTGGAACTACGTCAAGCAGAAGAACGTCAAGCTGCCGGACGAGTATGACCAGATTGTGAGTTCCCAAGTTCCATGTCGACTACGTGTGGCAATTCGAACTAACCGCAGACCCGCGACCTCGAGCCGTTCTGGGCCTTCCGCCCCTCACACCTGCGCCAGCTCGCTCGCAAAGCCGGCCGGATGGAGGGCTTCTTTGTCCTGACGTGCAGGCGCGGCAGGTGTCGGGCGGTACTGAATGAGGAGGGATTGAAGGGCGAGGCACTCCGCGTTGCGCGCGAGCGCACCCAGGCGCAACTCAACCTCCTTACGCCCGTTCAGCGCTGGATTCCGGACATCGAGCTGCCAGTATACGCGCACGACACGCCGTGGCAGTTTGTCGGCCACGACTTCAAGTCGAGTCTCGAGGACGCGACAATGCTCGGAGAGTGTGAGTGAGATAGGCTTCGAGCGTTGCTGTAGTAAGCTGACGACAGATTACGATGCGGGCTCGGAGATCGACACGCAGCACATTGGCTGGGCCTCGGCTTGCGCTCCGACACGACCACTGCGCTCTTTCAATCCTGCCAACACCACCGCTAATCCGCACACCTTTGTCTCCTCGCATTCGCTCTCAATGGATCCCTGCCAGAACCCGTCTCTCGTGTCTTCGCAGGGCTTCCTGCTCGGGTATGGCGCTGGCCCGCGACCAAGCGACGAGATCTATCCCGCCCTCAGCCTTTGCAAGACACAGCTGCACGCCGACGTGCTCGGAGTCGTGCACGAGGGCTGGACAGAGGACGTGGGCCCCGACCCCGAGTGGGACACGAAGGAGAGCAAAGTGCTCTGGCGCGGGAGCAACACGGGCGTGTTCGCGAAGAAGGGTTACGGCTCCATGAAGGACGGGGCCTGGGCCAAATCGCAGCGCATGACACTCGTGGCCATGACCCAGAAGACGACGGGTACGCGCTCAGTGCTCACCCCGACACTGCCGGGATCCCCCGTCGGCGAGCCGCAGGAACGGAGCTATGCCGACCTCAACTCGGTCATCGACGTGGGCTTCACCTCGCCGGCGGTGCAGTGCGAAGCCGCGCTCTGCGCCAAGATCGAGCGCGAGTACGCCTTCAAGCCCCGCGTCGGCAAGTCGGAGCACAACAATGCCAAGTATCTCCTAGACGTAGACGGCAACGGGTGGAGTGCGCGCTTCAAGCGGCTCATGTCCTCTCGCAGCGCTGTGCTTAAGGCCACAATCTTCCCAGAGTGGTACGCGGACCGCGTCCAGGAGTGGGTGCACTACATCCCCCTCCGTGCCGATATGGCGGACCTGTACGATGTGACGCAGTTCTTCCTGGGCGGCGCTGGAACCGAAGGCGACGCCGATGCGCAGGGGCAGAAGCAGCGCGACGCGATGGGCCAGGCCATCGGCGAAGCGGGACGAGACTGGAGTCTCAACTATTGGAGACACGAGGACATGGTCGCGTACCAGTTCCGCCTTGTCCTCGAGCTCGCGAGGTTGCTGAACGACGACAGGCACGGCGCAAGCTACGCGCCCCCCATGAGCGATGAGGACATCTTCTAGTCTTCTCGGGGTCTGGATGGATACTGATACATAGATTTGATACGGGTTATGGATGTGTGCTACTTCCTTCGCCGTTATCATCGGCGGGCGGCTGGGAGGGGGGTTGCGTGCCCTGCTCCGCCGCCGACGCCGGCTCTCCTCCTCCATTCTCTTCACCCAGCCCTCCGAGCACTTCACCTTGAGCCGCAGGCCCTCCGGTAGCCTGATTCTGGGCAACGGCCTGCTGCACCTGCAGCAACTGGTCCTGCGCCGCAGCCTGAGCCGCGGCCTGGCCCGGCGTGAGTTCCATCGCCTCCACAGCAGCCAACTGCGCCTGTAGCTCCTGTACGCGCTGCACGAACTGGTTATGCGTCGCGAGGCGCGCCTGCCGCTGCGTCGCCATTTGCGCCTCCTCGTGCGCCATCTGTGCCATGAACTGGTGCAGCAGAGTCTGGACTTCTTGCTGCAGGTGGACTTGGATCGGGAGCAATAAGGGTTGCGGAGGCGCCGTCCCGTTACTGCCGCTTCCACCGCCGCCAGCGCCGTTGGGGGTCGGCTCGCCGTTTACAGCAGCGCCAGTAGCAACGCCGGCAGCAGCGCCGTCAGCCTCGGGAATGTCGTTCGCCTCGTCATCGCTGTCCGGCGGCGGGGTGCCTATGATCTCGTCGTCCTCGTGTCCGAACTCGGCCCAGGGCCCGGGATCGCTGTCGCTCCCCCACTCGCCCGGGCCGGCATGCTCGTCCACCATGCCGTACGAGACGTACTCGTCCGGACCGCCGAAGTGCCGCTTATAGTCCTCCCTGTACGCCTGGACCAGCCTTTCTCTTTCCTCCTCGCTCATTGCGCGAGAGGGGACGCCGGGCTCGACGGCTCGCCAGTTCTGGTCCCCTTCGCCCAGGAGGACCGTCACGCCCTCCGGGACCTTGAGTCCCTCCAGGTCCTTGGCGGTGTTGCAGACCAGCTCGAGACACGTGCGCGGGTGCAAAGGGTAGGCCTCGACGCGGCGCGACGTCGTCGTCTTCCAGAACGTGACTGTGCCGCCGCCCGTACCGCCCGAACTTGGGGGACTGAGCCGCAGCTCCCGCGCGGGCACGCATGTCGCTAAGGACTCGAGGGAGAAGGCGTCGTCGGGGTCCATGCCGCGCGCTATGCGCATCCGCACATGGGGGACTGGGAGGGATTGCCAAAACCACGGCTCGTGCGCTATGCACGCCGCCGCCGGGTCCTTGAAGACAAGATACAGACTCTCGGGCGTGTGTGCGCGGAGATGGTCAAGGAGGCGCCAGCGCAACTTCAGCGCCAAATGTTTCCGCGCATCGTGCAGGTTGATTGGGAGGCCGGAGAAGTCCTCTGCCTCGTTCACTTGCTCGAACGTACGCCCCGTCACGGCGTACAGTGGCCGGTCGCTCAGCCATCGCGCGGCTGCTTGCCGCTTGCCCGTGTCGCGGCAGTATACGACGGCCATCATGGCTGCGTACTCTGCCTTCGTTATCGCGTCCACATCCCACTCCCCGTTTGATGTCTTGAGAAACTCGGGCAACTCGAGCTCGGGCGGGACGTACGGCTCCCAGTCCTCTGAAGCCGGCTCGTCGGGGACGGGGTTCGGATACGCGCCGTTAGCGACGTATCGCGGCCTCTGGGCCAGCGCGCGGGGCGTCATGTCTGCCCGTTGTCCGTCGCACGTCTGCTCATTCAGCACACTGCTCCACCACTCCGACATTTCGTCGGGACGCGCTCGAAAGTCGCGTGCCTGTCCCTCAATACCAAAGGGCTGGATCACATCTGCCGGGTCACTCATGCTGCCGACGACAGTCCGGTCCGGTCGGCTACAGCGTTCAGCTGCATTGAGGAGGTGTCCGGGCGCTTCGATCGCGAGGTTCATGAGCTGCAACTCGAGGTGGAGCTTCTTCACGCAAGCAGCTAGGCGGAGTGTCTCAAGAATGACGACGGCATCGAACCCTTTGAACACGGGTACGTCGAGCAGAGACAAACTCCAGAGGTGCGGACAGCGAGAAACAAGCTCGGGCAACCGACAGTCGAGTGCTGCCTCCTCGTCCCAAGCGAAGGAGTCCAGCTGTCGCCCTGGCCGGACGGTTAGATGTCGCACGTCGTCGAAATACGGCGCCAGGCGCTTCAACCTCCGTCCATCTCCACCGTCCAGGAGGGCATAAAGCGCATCGAAGTCGAGATGCGGGTGAGACCAGAACGACCGCCGTGCGAGAGGCAGCAACCCCCGGCACACCAGCATTGGCGTCAGAAGACCGCGGTGCCGATTAGTCTTGTACCAGTCTGCTGTCAGCTTCAAAGGAAGGAGAAAAGCTTACCATCATGCACCAGGTCGTAGTAGAAGTCGAACACGCGCCCTATGATCTCGATGGGAAGCTTGATACCAGCTTGCCTGTCTGCTTTCTTCTCCGCAGTAGTGGAATCCTTTGCCTTTCCCTTCTCGAACTGAGGAGCAGACACCTCCTCATCTATCTCCATCTTGCCCTCCGCTTCCTTGTCAGCGTCCGTCTTCGCCCGTTTCGCGGCAGCAGCGTCCAGCGCTTCCGGTTCTAGGCGTCAGCCCGCGACCTTTGCCCAACCGCCTTCAGCGTCGAGCACTCACCGCTCCGTCTCTTTGTAGATGGCTCTGAGACCTCGCCCACCATCTTGACGTTTGGGTGGTGTGAAGTGGAAGCGAGCGAATGGTCTTCCTCGCTTCATATGCGGTTGCCTGCAGAAGCATCCGACATTGCGCGCATGACGACGATCCCCACGGGGAATTAGAGGGTGAGCGGAGAGCGACTGATGTCCGTTTTTGACAGTCATAGACCAAGGGACACTCCTCGAACACCTAAGGCCACTTAGCTCAGTTGGTTAGAGCGTATGCTTAACACTCGAAGCGTTACGCATAAGGTCGGCGGTTCGACCCCGCCAGAGGTCAAGTTTTTGGCCGCCTCCTCACGCCTCCTTCCTTCTCCCCTCAATTCGAACATTTTTGCCCGAGACCTCGAGACACCTGGTCCCCTCGTGCCAGAAGAAATAACTTCAGTCAATACCCCACGCCTGGCTAAGCTTTGCCCGCCTGTGCGAGGCGCTAAATAAGAGGCTGGTGAGAGAAACGCCTCAAGCATGCGAGGCGCAGCAGCGCATAGAAGCTCGCTATGCCCGCCTCTGTCAGCTGCCTCAGTGGCCTGGAGGCCAAAAGACCAGAGGGGTGAGGGGAGAGCAGGTGGGAGCATGAAGGGGACACGGTGGGAGCACATGGGACCAGCCAGTCTCGCACTGAAATGAGCAAGGGAATGATTGTTTCGGAGTTGGCGATTTCTCAATCCGGACCCGCATATGCCGCCAGATCTACCTTTGGCAGCAGCGGCCCCGAGGGGCGACAGTCCCCCAGAGCCACAGAGCCACAGAGCCTTGTCGGAGGCTTCCTGAGTGCCTAATGAAAGGGACGGCAGTGGCGGCGTGTGGCGGCGGTGGCGGCGGTGGCGCCGGCGGCGTGCCACGCCCCTTCTGCAGGCGAGCCTAGGCGAGCTGAGGCGAGCGGACATCTGTCTCAGAATTTCTGCTTCCAGTCAAATGCGCGGCCACTGGGTGGCCTCTGGGCGGTCAGACAGGTGGCGCAGCGCGGCGCAGATCCTCGCGCACGCGAAAACTTTAATGCCGCATGTGGTCGTGAGGAACGAGAGGGACAACAACGGGGACGGCATAAGGAGACGAATGAGGGGAGGCTTGGGTAAGGGACTGCAGGAAGGACAGGACGAGCCGTGTTCCGATGCCGTGCTCTGAGCGATGGAAGCGAAGCCGGATTGTCGGCATCGGCGCGCGCCGCTGGGGATAGTTCTGCCGGTGTGCCGAGTCGGCTTGAGCCACGATAGGCAACGGCAGAACATGCGACTTGGAAGCGAAGAGAAGCAGGTGTGCATGTTCTTCGGGGTGTGTGCGAGGGTGATTCGGTGCAGGTCCGTCAGCGAGTATGACTCACCTCGGCCGCCTGCTGCTCCGGCGTGGTGTTATCAGATCAGTGTTACGTATGAGTTAGTCACTGGCGCGATCAGTGTGAGACAGAACTGCCCACTGCGACTAGTTTCAAGTTCGGAGACGGAAAGCTGCAGCTCGTGCCAAGTTGTAGGTGGAACCTAGTGACATGCATATGGAACAGATACGTGCTTACAGAGAAACCGCCCCGCCACTCCTGTGCGTCGTGTGTGTGGACATGGAATGCGTGAATGGTATGTATTAGCGGGCGGGGACGGGCCAGACACTGCTGGGGGTGCAGTTCTGTGAGGGTTGGTAGATATAGGGTGGTGAGATGGAGAACGCAGATTATTGTTCTTTGATTAGATTAGTCGATACACCATGCTTAAGCACAGAGGAGACGACCATGCACACCCTGGCGGGTGAGCGGAGATCCGTGCAGATAGATGCAGGTCCGATGCCGAGATATGTAGATTGAATGCCGATGGAAGAGATCAATGGATGAGTGCCACACTGGGAAGTGTGGGCCGGGCGTCGCTCGCAGAGAACGCTTAGGCGATGACCTTGCTGCCCTCGGTCTGGCGACCGGCGGGAACGTAGTGGGTCGAGAGGTTGGCGAGGTGGTTCTCGACGCGCTCCATGCGGTCGCGCATGTCGAGCTGGTAGCCGTAGGTGAATCCGTCGTCGTCGCAGTCGGGGCCAAGGTTGGTCTCGTACTTGAGGTACTTGAGGATGAGGAAGAAGACGGCGGCGAGCGCGGCACCGCAGAGGGGCGCGATCCAGTAGATCCAGTGGTAGCTGGGGAAGTTGTGGTTGGTGGCAGCGGGGCCGAGCGAACGGGCGGGGTTGAGCGAGCCACCGGTGTAGTTGACGGAGAACATCTCGCAAATGAAGAACGAGAGTCCGATACCGAGGGGAGCGATGAAGGTGGCACGGTTCTTGAAGCCGGCGAGGAGGAGAATCGAGGTGACGAGCATAAAGGTCATGAAGAACTCGATGAAGAAGCCGCGAGAGACCGAAGCGCCACCGCCAAGGGTAGTCTCAGCGAGGAGGGGGCCGGGGGTCAGAACATCGGCAAGAGCAGCGCCGGCGAGACCGCCGAGGAGCTGAGTGATGAAGAGGAGAACGCCGCGGACGGGGGTGATGGCACCGACAATGACGAAAGCTGTCGTGACAGCAGGGTTGAAGAGACGACCAGAGATACGGAAGAAGCACCAGACGTTGGTGCCGAGCGAGGCGCCGAACATCACCGCAATGAAGAAGCTGCCTGTCAGCATGCTGTCCCTACTGCCTGACACTGGGCGGACACTGCGGTCTTGCGGACCGGACGACGGAGAAAGGCGAAGGGTGGGCTGACGTCACAGGCCGCGGCTGGATGATCGATGATCACGGCCAGACCCGCCGACCGGCTAAGCCCGCCTGACGAGATCGAATCACGTAACCGCTGATTTTTTTCTGGACTGGCCCTTTCGTCCCCTATTTGGGAACCCCACAATGGGCACCAGATGACGGTGCCAGGGTGACACCACCACTGATGACGATCATTAATAGCCTAGCGGCCCCGCCATCGTGTCCCCAGTCTCCGTCGCAGCACTGACAGTGCGCCACGATGCATACTCACAGGTTGGAGGTGTTGAAGGTCGAGGCGCCGTCCTTAACGTTGCCAGTGACCGAGTTGGCAGCCTGCAGAGCGACGCTGGTGCCACCGAGCGAGAAGAAGAGGAAGAGCGTCGTGCCGACAAACTCGCCCAGACAGGCGATAGCGTCTGGGATGTTAGCGTCATTGGTCGTCACCCAAGCCCCAGAAGTCACCGTCACGGCGTCACCGTCGCTCGCCGTCCCTCAGACTTTTTCATCTCGGTGTCCTCGGAGCATGTCCGGCAATGCTCCCCATCAGGCCCATCCGTTGTGCACAAGGATGTAGGGGTAGCAAAGGCGCAGGGTTGGGTGATGCGCAGCAAGTTGCACCCGTTCCAGAACTCGTTGCACACCGCTAGCGCTTGCGCCCGAAACCACAGTGACACGGAGAAGCTTGGCTGACGGAGTAGACATAAGCCACTCGGTACCGAAGCTGGGCCCAACCTGCGCGGTCCGGCGTACCGAGGCCCGAGGCAGCAGGCGCGGGCCCGTTCGCGCCTGGCTCGAGATAGTGTGGGCGAGATGAATCACGCACGGTCCCCGCCCACACACGCACGGACGCTGCTGCGGCTAGGCAGTACGCGGCGCTGCGCGCTGCGGCTGATGGAAGATTGGAGGAGAAAAAAGTTCGGCCAGGCCCGCCAGGCGCTAGCCCGGTGGCAGGTGAGGGTAGGACTCCATCTCTGCCGACCAGCTGGACTGTCCAATCCTATTCGGTTGGAGATAGTACAACAGGCTTACAGCGAAGAAAGGAGTTGGGGACGCAGAGTGCGCAAAGAGAGGTGACGGACAAGGGGGGTATGACGTGACTGTGGGTGGTAGAGGCGACAAAATCGCTCCACCGTTGGGGGGGGGGAGCTCGGAGGAGGGGGTTACTCACGGTTCTTGACGACGAGGTCACCGGGGGCGGTAGTCTGGTTATCAGCCGCGCGGCCCTTCTCGTTGTTGATGTGGCCGGAGGAGTTGGCGGAGAGGTCGCCGTTGTGCGAGGGGAGCATGGCGTCGGACATTGTGGCCTGAGTTATGGCTGTGCCAACGTCAAGGGTGTGAGCAGTGAAGGGGGACAAGTGCGACGAGCAAGGGAGCAGCAAGTGAGCTGGGTTGCTAGGTGCTGGAAATGTTGGAAGCCGGAGCAAAACAAGAGGCAGGGCGAGGTCGGGCTTTATATACAGAGGTTCTGTACCGGGGTGGAAGGCAAGGCGTCGAAAGGCTTCGAGGGGCAGAGCCGCCAGGCAGCAACAGAGAGGTCGGCGGCCAGCGGGCGAGGTCAGGTCCCCCCAGGACGCCCAGGCAGGACCTAGGTCGTCTTGGTCGGGCCCTGCGCGATCCTGCTGTTGCAGGTCACAGGTCTCTTAGCTCACTCTCTCTGGTAGGACGGGGATGTGGGTCGGGGGTACGGGGGTCGGGACATGCAGCGCTTCAGGCCGACGAGCAAGTCAGGTCAGGTCAGGCGTAAGCTTTGCCTTGGGAGACATGACGCCAGGAACGCGAGTGAGTCCTGAGGAACATCGACCTTCAGGGTTCGTCCTCGAACGGGGCGTGCGGCACCACGCCAGAGGGAGCCAGCCAGACGAGCTAGAGGAGCCGAGTCGCCATGCACTGGACGAGCAAGGCGGTATGCAAGACTGTCATGTGCCTTACGCGCCCTGTCGCTCCTCCTCCTCTGCAACCGACCACTGCGCCCCTACCTCATACCTTCCTCCCCCTTCACCCGCCAGCCAGCCTCCATGCCTTTCCTGCGCACCCATGGATCACCTTGTGCACGCTAGGCAGTCAACGCGCATTAAGGATCAAAGACAAGAGTGGATCGTGGATCGCGCGAATCCAAGGAATCAAGGATCGCATATTGCAACGCCGCCTTAGTGCGAGAAGGGAGTCGCGAGGATTGCTCGTCGGAAACCAAGATTCGCGAGGATCGGGCAAAAATGATCCGGACGAGGACAGCGACCAGCCAGACACCGGTTGCTCTTCTTTCTCTCAGCTCTTCTGCCATGCCTCGCCACCCGCCGAGCTTAACGCTTGGACTGCAACGTTAAAAAAAGTCGAGAGGAAAAGTTTCAGCAGGCTAGCTGTGGCCCACGGGCCTGTGCATTTCGGCATCGCTTGTGCATGGCTCGTCATTACCGTCATGCACCGTCATGTCGGACACGCTGGGGCTGATGGGGCGCCCGATGCTGTCATGGGCGTGAGGAGGCGTGACGGCCCGTGATATCTGGTCATTGCCGGCAGAGTGACCGTGCAAAAGACAGCGCGACCGTGCACTGTGATGTACGCCTTCTGATGTGCACGAGGGCCGAGCGAGTCAGCGCATTGAGCACGCTGAGCAGACCGCAAGCCTCCGGGAGTTGTTGCAAAACCTGCAGGCTGACGGTAGAGGACGGAGAGGGGGAAGGTGCCAAGCTTCTGGGACAAGGTTCGCTCCAGCCCGGAGGCGCACTTAGACGGCTTCTTGTCAGGTCACAGATTGAATCGTCGCAGCTCAGATTGCCCCGCTTGTCGGTGACCGCAGGGGAGAACCCATTCGGAGCTCTGCTAGTGTCAGTGGTGACGGAGCAGCGTGATTGCGAGGCACCCAGGTAGGCACCACTGAGCTCAGATTAATCTCGCCAACTCTATTCAGGCTACGTCCCTGATTGGCATGGGAACTGAGCTGTTGCACCTTGTGCAAGCACACCTGGGCTTGGCTCGAGCTTCAGCACACTGCACACACAGAGGGGGCCGTGTGCATCAGATCGGCGCTGTGCGCGACAGGACCAGGCGATATGAGGCGGCTGTCGGTCGGTCGAGCGCGAGTCGCACGCCCGTGTGGTGTCTTCGGCTCCTAGATGCCCCTGTTCTGTCTGCTCGTGCCCCGTACCCTCCTCGCTCTCGCCAGAAGCGCTTCCTCTCTGCGGCTGGAGCAAGCACTATTGAACTGCAAATGACATGCCGTCATTAGGGCGCTCAAGGGGTAGCAAGGGCGTCGGCTGCAAAACCAGGAACTCTCTCAGATCGATGCGGAACCGGCAGTACGAGGCGCGCGGCACGAAGCTCGAAGCATTGTTTCTTTTCTCGGCCTTTCGCAACCTTCTCCCGTCGGGCGGCGGCTCGAACCAACATTGCTGTGCAGTTGGCTCACCGGCAAGCCTCGCACGGCGCGCACGCACGGCCTATCTCGTGCTGCGATTCGGTGTTGGCTCTTTCGCATGCTATTCCTGACATTTGCGGGCGCCATGAGTGGTGGGCTGCAGACCACCGATTTCATGGGTTGCGGGCTCTCTACCCTGTCTCGGTGATCAGCCTCAGGTTGCTGTTTCCTGTGGCTCATCGCGATGGACAGTCGATCGAATAGAGGGGTCATCATCGGCGCCAAAACAAGGCCATCGAGACTGCCATGTCCCTCGCCCAATCAATGAGGCCATGGCTGACGCTGGCCTGCACGGCTGGCTGGCTGATGCGAGACGCCGTTGCATTCCATGTAGTGGCACACCTGGCACGGCCCTCCGGTGGTTCAAAGCTTCCAAAGCCGAGGGCGGAGGGAGCACACTGTCAGGTGCGCTGCATCGCAGGCTCCCGATCTGCCAAGCCCAGCCAACGCAGCGGTCTTTCAGTCATGCTTTGCTTCCTTCGCTTGGCTTACTGCATTCAACTTGCGGCAGATGGTGATAAAGGCCGCAGCCATTGTAGTGGCGCTCCTTCATGACCTTTCATTACACCGAAGTGCGACGACCATCTGCCGGCTCGGTCGAGGACGAGGCTAGTAGCAGGGTCGGGTCAGCGCTGAGTCCGACGCTAGCAACCCAAGCTTTCATGAACGCACAGACGGCCCCCATTACGTCCATGAACAGTACCAAAACAACTCCATTCAGTCCTCAGGGTCTGCGACCCTGCAACAGATGAACTCTAGAATCCACTTGAAATCCAGCAATCTCTGCTTTGTCGTGAACCCCCGCCAGACATGCTCCTCCTGCTGCATACCTGCGACCCACCCCGCAGCCATGCCGTTTACCGGCGTCGCTCTTCCTAGCACGCGTCCGTCCGGCTGTCACTTGAATAGGGCGTACAAGCCTCCTCCATCATAGACATTTTAGACCATCCTCGCGTTCCAAATTCACTGCTGCTGACGCGACTGGACTTCGGTTCTGCCGATCTCCCGTTGTCTGAGAGGGAGGAGCAATTATGCTGGTTCTGAAGGATTCCAAGCCACTGCACCGCCTGCGGCTCTTCTTTGTGGCCCCTCGCCGGACACAATCTGGACTCGACCAACGTTGTCCAGCAATCCTTGGGCTTTGCGGCCTCTACTCGGGTCAGTACCCGCTGGCGCGCTGCTGGAAACAGGCTAGCGGTCCTGTAACAACCAAGCTGCAAATAATGTTCCTCCGCCTCATCCAAAACACCGTACACCCAGGGTCTGGGCTCCCTTTCTTGGAGCCAGAAGTACCTGATCATCAACCCCCCTGTTCGCTTACCATGCCCTGGTTCAATGCGCCTGTACCAAAACTCTGTCTGCTTGTCAGGACGAAAGCTTCCGATGACCTGCACCCCCATCCTGGGTACATCCATCGCCGGGCAATTGGACCGTTGTGCTGGCGCGATCACCTCCGCCAGTCTCCTCTGGACATCCGACGGACTGAACGGGAAACTTCGGACGCACATACAGCCCAGTGAAGGGGTTCGGGGGAAGAGTGGGTCGACGCCCGACCCGATCGGCGTCCACTGCGGCCAGCTCTTGACAACAGAGTACCAAGGGAGAGTGCGCACTCCTGGCGCCCTTGCTTGCCAAACGTAACGTGTCCGTGTCGGTACCGCCGGCAGTCAGCATGTGAGGAGAACAAGACATACTGGTGGCACGTCTACGCCCGCCTGGGCGGTGCACCGCTTCATTTCCTGCACCGTCACCCGCTGCAGACGGGCAATGGCAGTTCCCCCCTTGGCGGTCTCGTGCTTGGATACAATTCACCCAGCCGTCACAGCAGTCACTTGAGACACCGTATCGCGGCGCGTGCCGAGCGAGGGGCACTCAACGCTCCCGCAATATCAACATTTGCCAGAACTTCGCACACATGAATGCAGAAGCTCCTCCAAGGCCAGGCAGTTTGTCTCATGAACCATTCCACGGGTTCGCACAAGTTAATAACACCTTTGGGCGAACACGGAGCTTAACCGAAAATCCTCTGAACTTTCGACGGCACGAGTAAGACACTATCACGCAAATGCATAACGCGCCAAATGAACATATCGCATAACGTGTAACTGGTGACTGGCCCAGACGCATCGATCTCTTCGGCAGCGTCCGACCCACTTCCCACAAACCAGGCCCGGCGCGTTCCCGGGTCAACAAGGTGCAATGGCGAGTCACCAGGTACCGCATCTTTCTGGAATGGAGATCACTTCGTCGAAGCGAAGGAACGGTGCGAGCAGCGCAACGATACTAAGCTGCCGCCGATAAACAAGCCAGTCGCTCTGTTCTGCCGCAGTCGGAAACGAACACGTAGAGCAACGCAGACGGCAACAGAATGCACCCAAAGTCCGAGGAACTGCGGGTGCCGGCGGTGACTCCCCGTGCAGTGCACGGCCCACTGTCTGTCCCGGCGTCACGCCTCCTTTACTCGGTCACCGCCAGCGGCACGGGCAGAGCAGGGGGTTGAGTTACGAAGGAGCAAGCAGTAGCACTTTTGTCCGAAGCGAACAACGTCCATAGCACAGCGGAGCCGGACACAGCCAAGCCCGCAGACCTGAAGAAGGTTCAAGACCCACTCACCTACTGCCAAGAGTGCGCACTCCAGAGCCACGAGACCTAACTCGGCTCAGGCTGTAGCGAGGAGCGTGGCCCGATCATTCCTGCGTCTGGGTCGGGAGTGCGCACACGCCTTACGTAGAGCACAAACTCTATAATTTTCAGAACTTTGATGCTGCAATTTTATTTCTTTCGAGAATGTCTTGCGCAACAGAATTGCTTGCGCTTCGAACAATTTCAGCGACTCGGCTCCATCTCCACCTGCTGATCGCGGTGGCACAAGATGTGGGAATGTGGGCAGGCGCAAGGTTGGCTGAATGCAAACCGGCGGCGAGGTCGAGGCTTGGCCAGAAACCATTTAGCTGCCACTTCTACTGAACTGCATCGATGACCATGTGCTCATTGCTGCACCGGCTGCGGCGGCCCGAGCGACAATGTTCTGGACGCTGGCGGTGACACGGTTTGAGACACACCGAGACATCGCTGACGTCTGACTGCGTGCCGAGATCTGGCTGACGGAGCCGGGCAAGTGGCGGTAATGCGCATTTCGACTAAAGTCACTATCCAGTCCCCTCCTTGTGGCACGCGCAGTGCACGCACTCGACACGCAGCCTGCACGCATACCGCACGCGCCCGAGTGTGGCACAGAGCAGCTGACCACCATCGATATGCATGAGCACGCGACCTTATGTGGGCAGCTGACCATCACTGAAGTCATGGTCACGCGCAACGCCCAATCTTCGGACGTGCTCGCTACTTATAGATCGTGGAGCGGCGTGACCTTACGACACTCGCCACTCCGTTACACTCCTCACCATCACTCACGTTCACTTCGATCGGAACGATCGCAACCGCTAAACTCACTTCTGGAATCGCTAGCGATATTTGGAATCTCTCCAACAGCAGAGTTCAATAACTCGCATCACTTGGAAACAATCATGAACAGCACCAAGCTCCACGACCAGGCCGAGGTGAATGCCCGAGCGCATGACCAAGACGATATCAACAAGGTGGACCGCGAGGGCCTGCTGTGTACGTATGCGTAATACTGCGAGCTCGAGGTACTGACCTGTTCCCTCTTCGTTGCATCCGGCATTCCTTCTTATCGCGCAATCGCATCTCATCCTTATCGGCATTCCCACCTTCCCACTCCACCGTCCTCGTCGCTGTCTCGACGACTTCCACGCTGCATCCGTGACGCCCACAACACTCCGCTTGCTTCGATCGCTGCTACGCCTCAAACAATCCCACCGTTCCTCGTGTCACTGACGCCCTCGAACTGATCCCTACATTCCTTCCTGCTGCGCTGTTCTAATCTGGAACGCATGACTGCGGACGCCTCGGTGTCTGATTTATTTTGGTCGGCCGAACCCAACTGTATCTGCTCTGAACACTTGTGCCAAACCGTATCTGGCACTAACCACTGACTCCCTCTCACCGGATGCAGACGCTGATGTCGGTGGCCTACGGGACTTGAATCCAGCCCACGCCGCGCACTTCCACTGGCCGCACATGCCCCACTTCCGCATGCCCCACCCCTTCCAGCACGAGCAGCAGAGCGCCAGCAACCCCGAGGAGCGCGAGAAGCGCGAGCGCAGGTGGAGCTGGGACGATGACGGAGCGGACGTCATCCTCCACGTTTAGGCTCTGCAGCTAGGCTCGGCACACAAGCACTCGCAAACGATAACTTCAGTCTCATAGTCTCGGCATCGAATAGCATAGGAAGAAAGGAAAGAGGCAATGTCGGCGACAGGTCCGCAAACTAGCATAACGCAATTCAATCCATAGCATTTCTTAGTGAGTAGTAGGTAATGTGATCTATTCAGAAGTCCAGCCATCAGAATGTCGGCACGTTCGGAGATGGAAGACGATTAGCGTCGACGGAAGTGAGATCCTCCGCCGCTGATGCAACGGCGTCTCGACTGCCTCGGCGGTGCGTCGTTGAAAGATATGAGGAGTGGGGCGCCTCGGACTAACAATGCAGGTTAAGAGGGAGCTCGGTGCAAGTGATTAGCATTGAAGGGCTTGTGCTAAAGTTAGTCATCGATCGAGTCATCGACGCCCGCAATGTCATCTCGGCGGACTGGTATCGGCGCGCTCGGCGAGTAGCGGGTCGTTGCTCGGATCTACGCCAAGGCCTACAGAGGCGAAGCTACCTGGTAGCCAGATTTGGATCTGAGGAATCTAACAAAACGTCAATAGTCGAGGAGGTTAACTTCGAGAAAGGATCATGTGCTATCATGAGTTAGCTGTTAGGAGGTTAGGGGCAGTTAGCTGGTACATGGCGACAGCCACACTCTGAAGTCCAGCACGCTGTTCTTAGTGATACATGCATACAACAAGATGTGGTCGCGTTACCGCCGCGTGTAGCGGTCCCCCGCGCTCGCCTGCTGGCGCTCGAATTGCTCTGCCCATCCCGATCTCGACGGCTCCTCGCCCCGCCGCTTGGCAAGCATCGCAAGTGCGCGCTCCTTCTCCGACTGCCCTCGGGCTGCTGGCCGCGACTTCTCCTTCTTCGCTGCCAGTCGGGAGCTGATCTGCGACAGTGGGTCGTTGCGGTCCTTCGACTTGCGGTCTCGTCGTCTGAAGGTCAGCTTAGTGCCTGGTGACAGTAGCTGCTCGACTGTCGCATGGGCACACAGCCGGAGACAGACTGACGCTCAATGGACTTACCGATCACGTTCTCGTCTCTCGCGAGCGATGTCGCTCTCGTCCAGCTCCTCGTATCGCCGCAGTTCGGCGTCACCGTACCAGGGTCTCGTCTCGCGCTCCGGCCGCTCGAGGTACATCGTCAACTTGTCCGCTTCTTGATCCGCTCGCCGCTGCGCAGCGTCCCGAGGCATGACCTGCACATCGGTCGCCTTACCCTAATCGTTAGTTGAATAAGCACAACATATTCAGCTACTCACGCTCTCAAGGTCGGCCCAGAAGTTCACGTGCCCGCCAGACTGGAACGAGCCCTCGCCCCGGTCGTCGCGCTCGCTTCCCCGATCGCGATCGCGCTGTTCTCGCTCCTCGTCACGTTTCCGATACCGGTCCTTCTCAGATGGCCAGTCAAAGTCCAGGCGGTCCCGCTTCTTGCGTTCCCGCTTCTCCAACTTCAGTTCGCGCTCCCGCTCTCGCTGATGTTTTGCGAGCACCTCCTTCGTGCTGAGCCCAGCGGTAGGGTCAACATCTGCAGAAGGCGATCCAGCTGGTCTTCTCAGAGCAGCCAGTCGAGCTTCTCCTTCCTGGATGTCAGCTGAAGAGTAATACCTCGCATAGCTAAAACTCACCGCCTCGATGGCTCGCTGCTGCGCTTTCTCTTCCTCGGCGCGGGCTCGCGCCTCATCTTCGCGTACGCGCGCTTTGTTCTTCTCGTTGTACGGATGGTACGACTTGTGGCTGAGAGTTAGCACAGCTTCTACGAACCAACTCACTGGAGAATTTGTAGTCGCGGCATGGTTGCTGAGATACCAGCCAGCGGAAGAGCAGTTTGAAGGAAGACAGTCCTTGTTATCAGCTCGATCGCTCATTACGAGAGTGGAGGCTGGTGGCAAACCGGAGACCACGTGGCATGTCCGCTCCAGATACTCCCGCTTAACGGACCGCTGACGTCTGTGGACCCAGTCCCTCCACCATGACTTCCTCCCACCGGTGATCATTGTCTACCACTTACTCAGCATCGTCTCCATTGTCAGCGCTCCGAGAAGCGCCTCACCTCGCATTCAACAGCACTTGATACCCTCTTAGAACAATCACTTTCCTCCCTTTACTTCATTGCCTAGACTTTTTCTGCCAAGCGCATTCGAATCATGGTGGGTTGTGTTGGATTGCTATAGCTGACCTCAGCTTCTCCGCATCCGTTCGCCGTCGGGAACGGCACGGATAACGGTCGACAATGGCACTCCTGGAGAGGAGCTTGCGAAGCTCATCCTCGACACGATCCCGAAGGACGAGCCGCAGCCTGACCCCGCAACTCTGAGCTTGAGCAACCAGCCGGGTGCTAGCGGCGAGAAGGTTGGGTTTGACGCCCTCCGTGGCCGCAAGGTCGGCGACATGGGCTTCAGGTGAGCTTGTTCGAGCGAAATGTCTAGCTGACTCAAGTCATGGCGATTTGCTTTTCCTCTCGTACAAGCCGCTCCAGAGCGGGGCATCCGAGCCGGCCCAGACCCAGGCGCAGACCACCTCTGGTACCACGACAGCTGCGCCTGCCGCATCAGCGAGCACCAGTGGTAGTGAAGCCAAGCCGACACGTCAAGCTGCTTCCGGTGTTGACCTCAGCAAGGTCGTCGAGCCAGAGGTTGACCAGTACTGGCGCACGCAGGACGGCAAGATCGAACGGAAGCGCGACGCTGCCTTTTGTCGCCACGGCGACAAGGCTATGTGCGATTACTGCATGCCTTTGGAGGTGAGTTAATTGCTGTCCCTTGTCTAACTCTCAGCCCTATGACCCCAAATACCACACCGAGAACCAGATCAAGCACCTGTCGTTCAACGCGCACCTGCGTAAGCTTCTTGCCGGACGCCCGCCGTCGGCTGCAACGAGCTCATCCGTCGACCTGCCACCTCTCGACCCGCTCTCTCTGAGTGTGATCACGCCGTGTCCGAGTGGCTCTCACCCGCCATTCCCCGAGGGCATCTGTTCAAAGTGCCAGCCGTCCGCCCTCACGTTGCAGTCGCAGCCGTTCCGTATGGTTGACCACGTCGAGTTTGCGACGCCGAATCTAATCGACAGTATCCTGACGGCATGGCGCAAGACAGGCAACCAGCGCTTCGCGTTCCTCATCGGACACTACGACCGCTACGACAAGGTGCCGATGGGAGTGAAGGCGGTGGTTGAGGCAGTGTGGGAGCCGCGGCAGGAAGGCGAAGTGGACGGTCTCACGATCGAGGTGCCCTGGAGCGACGAAAAGCAGGTCGCGCAGGTCGCCGAGTGGTGTGAGAAGGGCCTCGGTGTTGTCGGCATGATCTACACGGACCTGACGCCCGACCCGGACGACATCACCAAGACGTTGTACAAACGACACGCGCAGAGCTTCACTGCCTCGGCGCTCGAGATGCTCACGAGTGCCAAGTACCAGGTCCTCCACCCTCTCGCGACCCGTGCGTCGCCGACGGGCCAGTTCTCGTCTCGCTTCGTGACGTGCTGTCTGACGGCTACCGAGGACGGCAACATCGACGTGATCGCGTGGCAGGCGAGCGAGCACGGCGAGGCGATGGTGAAGGCGAATGCGGTCGAGGCATCCGTGGACCCGGGCACGGTGCGTGTGCGCAAGCCAAGCGACGGCGAGTACATCCCCGAGGTCTTCTACAGCTTCAAGAACGAGTACGGGATCCAAGTCAAGATGCCTGCCAAGCCGACGTTCCCCGTGGAATACCTCTTCGTAAACGTAAGCTAAGTTACACCTCCTTGAGCTAACCCGCAGATCACGCACGGTTTCCCGTTGTCGCCTGACCCGCTATTCCTCTCGCAGTCGTTCCCGGTCGAGAACCGCCCCGGACTCAGCGACCAGAGCATGGAGCTGGTCGTGCGCGAGCTGCTGCGCATCCTGCGCGGCGCGGACCTCGAGATCGGCGACGTCGGCACCTGGCCCTCGCGCATCAGGGAGGATGTGCAGCGCTGGCTCAGTGACTGGCACCTCGTCGCTTTCCTGGCCATGCACGGCCCGTTCAGCCCGAAGGAGGCCGAGACGCTCGCGCACGCCGCGACGGCGCACAAACACCCGGAGCACAAGGGCGCGCTCGAGGAGCTCTTCCGCTCCGGCGGGTGGCAGACGCTGCTTACCATTGCCGAGTCGAGCGGCAGTGCTATGGACACGAACGACCGATTCTCCCAGATGGGCATCGCGAGCCCGCAGCGCTCGGGCACGGGTGCTTCGACGCCGGCGACGGGCGGAGCAGGTGCGGCGGCAGCGGCGGAGGCGAGTGGGCCCAAGGCGTGCCCGCACTGCACTTTCATCAACGAGCCTGGAAACACGGATTGCGACGTATGCGGCCTGCCCCTCAGCGGCTAGAGAAGTCAGTAGAACGATGCATCGTCATGCGGCAGAACAGTGTACAGTGATTATGCAGGGTACATGGTTGAAAAACTGATGTTGGATTGCAAGTGATGCTTGAATGCGAAAAACAATGGTGGTGCACATGCAACTGGGTCTTGAATGTGGTCATCCTCCTTCCCCTTCCCTCCCTACTCTGCTCTCCTCTTCGACATGCCCATCAAGCTTCGTCCTTCCTCTCATCTTCATCCTCCCCTTCTCGCCTTCTTCGCGTCGAGTAAACGCTCATATTCGGTCTGAAGCGAGAAGACCTCGAGCGTGACCTGCTCGATCTGCGCGCTGACCACGTCAACCTTGCCGGGAACCGAGTCCTTGAGCCGTTGCCAACGGTCGAGTTTCTCGAGCGCGGCACTGATCTCGTTCTGCAGTCGGGCGAGTTCTGCATCCTCAGGTGACGTCTCGGAGAGCGGAAGCGGCGACGGTGGCGGGGAGGGAACGCTGCCCACAGCAGGGGCTGGTAGCGCAGATAGAGCAGAGGGCTGTACGAGCGGCGTTGGCGTCGGCGCCGGCAGAGCGTGCGAAGGTAGAGCCGCGAGGGGGAAGGCGGGTGACGCAGACGGTCTCGGCGCAGAGTCCTGAGGCTGCTTGGCCATGGCTCTGCGCTCCGCGCGGTCCGACTTCTTGCGCTCCTTTTCCTTCTCCTGTCTCGCGGCGCGCTCTGCAATATCGTCCTTGCTCTCCTCCTCATCGAGCTCATCGCGCTCCTCGATCGGTCGTGGGTCCTGGGCGGCAACCCAGCTCGAATTGGTTCTCTGTTCGGGCTGATGAGGTTCACTTGGTTCACGGGGACGGACAGACGCTGAGCGCCTGTCAGCCTCCTTCGCCTCCTTAGCTGCCTTCTTCGCCTCTCTGCGCTCGCGCTTCTCGCGCCTGCGTTTCTCGATGGCGGCAGAGATCTCGTCCTCTGAGAGCGCACGCCAGCGCACCCGAAGACCGGGAGCCCAGGCATCCTTCCCGTCCGTCTCGGCAGAAGTGACTTCGTTACTAGCCACATGCGATCGGTACGTGCGGAAGAGAACGAGCTGGCGTTCCTTCCACTTAACATAGCCGCGAGTCTGGCGCGAGTCCTCTTTCTGGAACTTAACCGGGAAGGGGAGGACGATCGAGCCATTCGGATTCGCGGCAACGTACTCGGCCCACTTGTCGGCGTCACGTTCGTCGCTATCAAGGAGTGGCAGCGGGGCGGGGCCGGACTCGGGCGTCTCGGGATCATGTGGGAGGGTCGATGAGTCGACGCCGCGCTGTGTACCAGTGCTAGGGACACGGGCGAACGCTCTCGGTGGAGGCGAGCGAGTCGGTGACAACGTTGTAGCGGTTGTTGCCGCAGCGGAATGATCGCGGCTCTGCCCAGGTTCCTCACTGCGACGCTTGGACTTTCCTTTTCGTTTGCTCTTCGGTTTGCGTGCGAGCGGCTCCTCATCCTCGCTGCTATCGATAATCTCGACGACGGGTGGCGGTGGACGCGGCGGCGCCGCAACAAACTCGACACCGCTGTCGTCCGAGTCGTCCGAGTCGCTCTCCGGGCGCGCGGGAAGCTGCCAGTCTACGCAGAACCCGTCATCACGCCAGCGAGTGCCAAGGACAATCTTGCCCTCAGCGACGACACGAGCTTTCGCGTCCTGTGCAACAATGTGACGGGCCGGGACGCGGCGAATGCGGTCAGTGCTGAAGCAATCTGTGGGCAGGTCAGCTCGCCGCAAAGCAAGGACGCCCTCGCGCGGCATTGAAGCGGCCGGTGCAGGTGCAGGTGGCGGGGAAGACGGAGCGAGGAGCGCCAGGTTGGGCTTGACATCTTCGGGTGAGCGGGGCGCGGGACCCGGAATCGATGAGGTCGCGACCAGAGGAGAGCTCGACAGCTCAATTGGCTCCGGGGTACGCATTCGGGGCGGAGGAGGAATGTTGATAATCGAGCTGGAGGAGGCTGTCGATGTCAGAGGTGCTGCCGAGGAAGATGCCGCAGGCATCGCAGACGTGGAAGCACCACTGACAGCCTGCGGCGGTCTTGAGGGCATGGGCGACTTTGACCGGCTGTCTACCGCCAAAGGCGGTCTTGAGACGACAGGTGACTTGGACGCAAGTCGTGCCTCCTCCTTCTCCTTTGGCAAAGCCAAGCTCGGCGGCTTCGGCGGGTCGTTCTTCCGCACATTGCGGTTCATCGGCTTAATCTTGAGCGGTTTGGGCGCAAGCTTGTCGTCCTTCTCCAACGGCGGAAGTGGCGGTCTCGTGGGTTGCTTCTCTTTCTCCTTTCCCTTGTCCGCGGCTGCAGGCTTGGGGGCAGGAGCCGTGGTAAGACCGAGAGCCGAGTTCCATGACCCATCGTCATGCGTGCTCGCTGCGAGCTCGGGAAGAGGTGAAGACGGCGAGTACGTGTACTCTCCGTAACCCCTCCTCACCTCCCTTTCCTTCTCCTTGCGTGCGGGCGGCTCATCGTGATCGGCGTGATCAGCTTCGGACGCCAGCTCAAACACCATGTCAGAGTCGAGGTGGAAGCGTGCGACCGGCGAAGATGACAACAATGAGACGCGAGATGGTGTCGGCTGCGCAGGTGTCGATGGCGGGAGCATGCGTGGGGGCGAGGAAGGCGGCGGCATAGACCTATGCGGCGAGCCACCAGGCGACCTGACGTCTGGTCTAGGCGGAAGCGCATGTCGCTCGGGGCGGTAACTATCCGTGAGCTCCGGTCTTCCTATCCGCGGGGCCGGTGGCGGACTTTGTGGTTCGTGGTCTTCCTCGTGCCCGTGATGAGCCTCCTCGCCCGTACCAACGTCGGCGTAGTCGGCATACAGATCTGCGCCTGTCGAGTAATAGTCCGTTTGAGGCTCGGCGTTGGCGCCAGTGGGTTGGAACTCTCCCCCGGCCACGTCCTCTAGACCCGCCGGGTTGTCCCCTCCCGCCTCTGAAGCTGTTCGGGCCGCCACCGCGACCGCGATGCGGTCCGCCGCGGTGTGAGTGTCCACCTCGGTTGGCGTTGTTACCGCCGCCGTGGTTGAAGGACCCGCCGCGCCCTCGCCCGCGCCCACGTCCGCCGCCACCTGAGGAACCAGCGAAGCCGACACTCGGAGGGAGACCGCTGTCGTTACGCGCAAAGCCGCCTCGGGGCCGCTTGATTGTCCCAACGACTGGGGGGCCGTCCTCGGCGATGCGCTTCAAGCGGCGGACACTGAGAGCTGCACCGTCTTCTGGTACGCGGGGCGCGGACGGCCCGCTGCCGCCTGGCCGGCTCATCTAGCGAGCGGTGTCGAGGGCGGTAGCGAGCGCGAGGTGCTCCGGTGGATCGTGGTGTGCGTTGAAGTCGAGCGCTTGCAGTTGCGCTCGGTCGAATACTAAGAGGGACAAGAGGGATATCGAAGCTGTGTAGTGGGTAAGTCAAGCGACTGTATCGTGAGAGTGGAAGGAGATGAAGGAAGTGACAGGCGGTTGTGAGGGTGATCGAGATCGGCGCTGTGAAGCTGGGCGAGCGCAGACAGGTGATGTAGGGTAGGCGTGCCGTTGTCGTGAAACGTCGATCTTGCTACGGCGTTGCGTGGCCCTGTCTGTGGTCGATAAGGTCTGGTGTGAGTACAGCTGTTGAGCTGCAGCGTTGCACGCTCTCCAGCTCGAGATTTGTTGACACCTTGCTTGCCGCCAGTCGCAGTAGTAAAGCTCATGTTCGGGTCCCAGAAGACTTCGTGCGGTCAAAGGAGTCACGTGATTTGTCGCGTGGTGAGGGTCCACCTCAGCTCTCCCACGGTGCATTGGGTCTTCCGGTCCCATACTCTCCCACGGGTTGCCAGCCGGACGCTGGGCACGTGCACCACGTGCACATCTCCCACGGTCGCACGTTAGTCAACGATCTTGACAAGAGCGGAAGCTCACTCCGTAAGTCCGCGGACCCTCGGCCCGGCGTTGTGCGGTCATCCCCAGTCTCGGTGCCATTCCGCAGGAGTAGGCCCGGAAGTAAATTTTCGGTGGCAAGCACAGTGAGCACCCCTCATACCGCTCCTACCCCTGGCGTCCTAGCGCGTCCTGACCTCCACCCTGGCCGTCCACCACCGCTTGGGCTCATCCTTGGGCCGTCCGCCGCCATTCCGGCGTTCGATTGGAACACTCGGAGCATCCCCCAGAATTCACTGGATTCGGCCCGGGGTGAACATGTGGGGCACATGGGGCGGGCATCCTGTTCAGCTGGGCAGCATGTGGGACGTTTAGCGCAATTCGGCACTGTCCGCACTCTTGAGCTAGTGCAACGACCGTCGCCGCCGCGGCGAACCTCAGTCTCAGGCGAGAAACCTAACTCTCGATCAGCACGCGGTTGCTTTGCTGCGTTGCTGCGCGGCGCCATCCCCCCTGCACACCAGCGCTTAGACGCATTCTGAGACTGACGGCTGTGCGACACTGAATGCGCTGAATGCGCGCGAAGGAGCGCGAAGTCCGACTCAAGCACGATCATGAAACGTACCGTGGCGTGAGGGGCGCTACTGGCAGACTTCGCGGACAGTCGGATCAACTGAGCGGGCACTGGGGCAACTTTCTCGGGACACCCGAGCGGCACAGACGGATCTGATATGGCTCGCGATCGGCCCTCGCTACTGTCAGTTGGCCGTGTCAGGGCGGGGGTGCTTTGTTTATGGCTGACGAGATGCGGTGTGGCAAACGACACAGGGCGGTGGCGAGCAGTGGCGATAAGCGAGGGTGTTGACGTGGGTGGACGCCGCGACGCCGCTGACGCCGCTGACTGCTGGGCGTTCAGCGATCGCCCCACCTAAACGCCAGCAGACGCCCCAGTAATGTCAGTTGAGTGAGTGTGCGGCCAAGACGAATGGTGGCGAATGGCTGCCCACCGATGGATGACACGTTTGACCACCGACGTGGCTTTTGAGATCGCTGCCACACACGATCACGATCAAGGTGTTCCTCCTCGTTCCTCTCGGGCCACACGGTCGTGATCTGGTTAGTCGCGGCAATGTCAGTCTCGATCTGAGGAATGCGCTGCTGAGAGGTGTTCGTTTCAAGTGCTTTCTGTAACATCTAGATTATCTATGAATATTGATGTTGCTGCCCCCTGGGGGCGCACCGGGCGCCCCGCGGTTGGACTGCTTTGCCTAAAATTGGTTGGAATGCGGTTTGGATGCGATGCTGGAGGGGGTTTGAAGTTCTAATGCTACAAGGCGCGGTGGCCGGTGAAAGTGGTCGTACACGGTTCGTTACTCAGGGGCATGACAAGGATGTTCTTAGAGACCCTTGACGAGCTCCTGGGGCGGGAGGCCCTCGAACGCGATGCGGTAGACCTTCTCGAAAAGCGGGTAGGCCTCGGTGCGGCCACGAGCCTCGAGGAAGCGGTTGACCTCCTCGGCGGTGGTAGTGCCCTGGAGCTTCTGACCGTTGAGGAGGCGGCGCTCGATCTTCTCAAAGCTGTCGCCAGACTTGACGAACTCCTCGGCACACTTGCGGTTGCGGCCGCCGTAGCACGTCGTGATGAGGTCGGCAATACCAGCAGACTCGTTGGAGAAGGTGGTGTGCTGAACGCCGGGGAAGAACTCCTGGGTGAAGCGGGTCATCTCGCCGAGGCCGATACGGAGGATGGCAGCCTTGGTGTTGCCACCGAGGCGGAGACCGTCAACCATACCAGCAGCGAGGGCGACGACGTTCTTGAGAGCTCCACCGAGGGAAACACCGTTGACATCCTCGACACAGTTGACACGGAAGTCGGCGTTGTCGAAGACAGCCTCCCAGAGGGCGGCGTCGACGGCAGACGGGCAGCCGATGGTGGTCTCGCAGAACTGGCCGAGGGCGACCTCAAGGGCGATGTTGGCACCCGAGAGGGCAGAGCAGGGGGTTCCGAGCTCACGCTCGATGAGCGAGGCGAAGGTCTCGATCTCAGTGCCGTTGACCTCGACACCCTTGATCGCCGAGACGCAGCGGGCACCAGGCGCGATAGCCTTGGAGCGCTTGAGCTCAGCGAGAACGGTGTGGAGGAACTGGTGGGGAGTAACGAGAACGATGAGGTCGGATCCAGCAACGACGTCCTTCAGCTTCGGGACCGCGACGAGGTTCT
Source organism: Trichosporon asahii var. asahii CBS 2479 (assembly GCF_000293215.1). NCBI lineage: Eukaryota > Fungi > Basidiomycota > Tremellomycetes > Trichosporonales > Trichosporonaceae > Trichosporon > Trichosporon asahii. The sequence goes on along the minus strand of NW_014040855.1, from coordinate 240,492 downwards.
CCGGAAGGTCGACGTCGGGGAGGTAGCGCTGGTTGCGGTGGGTCGTGTTGATGGTGTCGATGAGAGACTTGCCGCCGACAAGCTTCTCGCGGACCCACATGTTCACCTGAGGCTCGAAGTCGGCCTTGCGGCGGGCAACGTTCTCAGCGGCGATCTTGGCGAGAGCCGTACCCCACGAGCCAGAGCCGATGACACAGACACGGTGCTTGCCAGACGGCAGGGGCGACGGGGGGAGAGCAGCAGTCTGCTCGGGCGTGGTAGCGCCAGATCCGGAACGAGGAGCCATGGAGAGACGCTCGAAGACGGGGTGGATTTCAGGCGAAGAGGGGGCGGTGGAAGCACGAGACATCTTTGTGGTGGTGGTAGTTGAGATAGTGTTGTCGTTTATGTTGGTTATGACTGCGTTCTTGTTGTACGCGGACAAAGTCGTGAACAGTCGAGTGTTGAGATGTGTGTGTTCTAAAGAGTGTAGATTGTCGCGATACTGGTTACTTGAACAAGTGGCGACAGTTCAATCGGAAGAGGATACTTGTACAGGTGTGTACGTGTGGGGGGTGATGTGGAGATAGGGAGGATGGATGATGATGATGAGTTCGGTGGAGAGACGCAGGTCCATCTGTTTTTATTCCATGCGTCGTGCTGTAACCAGTTCCTATCGTCCCTGGCGATTGCCTCTGAGTATCCTGGGATTCCGCGGTATTCGAAAAACTTGCACAAGTTGTCACCGGTGACGGTCCTGGCAGCTCGAGATCCGACGGGTTTGGTGGCGTGAGAGCTATCAACGCTGTCGCAGCGGCCGCGCAGGGTGCAGGGTGAAGGCCGTGTAGGGGGCTCAAACGGTGCGGGCGGTGAGAGCGCACTGTCTGCTCCGCGCATATGCTCCGAGGACCAAGAGAACGGGAGCTGCATGAACGCCGACGGTGAGGCATGATTGCAGAGCCATGATGAGAAAATTATGACGGCGTCCGCTCGGGCTCTGCCACCTCGTCATGAATGTCAGTCCGGCAGAACAGAGGAGCGCAAGGAGATAGGGGAATTCGGTTCACTCTCTGTCAGGGACTTGGACGGCGAGAGCATATCTGGATCCCCGAGTGCCCGAGCAGGAGGCACCGCATAGCAAGCGAAGGGGGGCTGGATGGTAGGAGAGGAGAGGAGAGGCCACTGGCCACTGGAACGGTGTAGATTTTTGCAGCAGATAACAGGCACGGAATCTGAGGCATGGTACCGGGGATGAGTCTGACAAAGGCGACGGAGGTTCTTTGGTCAACGGATGCCGTACAAGTGGGCTGGGAGAGATAGGGGAGACGCCGACGGAGGCATTGGGACGGGGGTGCCTGGGCAGTCACAGGGCGCTTCACGTGGGCGCCCTGATCAACTGTCATCACCTCACCCCCCGATTCCCAGAACCCTTCCGTCCCTGACACCGCAAAAACGTGACCCGCCGTTGCCGCCTTGGCTGACCCTCCCGTCTAAAATTTTGGCACTTCTGCTATTCTCGTCGACTCAACTCCGCACCGCGCACGTACGCAGCACGCAGCGCCGATTGATCCTATTGCTATCGTGGCACCACCGCGATCACGCTTCATCGGCGTCTCCTGGCTGCTTCTGATATCCGGCGTGCTTCAGCCTCATGCTCCACATGAAATCCTGCACTAGCGACACACCAAGCGATTGGGGTCGTGGGGAGATCTGTGGATGCACGTTGGAGCAGTCTAGTTTGGGCATTGATGGCATCATGCAGCACAGTCCGAAGCTGTCGCCGGGTCGGTCAGTCACCCGTCACCCTCGCGACATCGTGGCTTGTTTCGTTTGTTTATCGTGCGATGTGCACAGCGACGTCGCAGCGCCCCGTGGCTTACGCTCGCTCTCACGGTGCAGTGCTCGCTCCCAGAGCTACCCCAGCAGTCGCAGCGGGTTGTGCTGTGCTTCAGGTGAAACACGTGCTCAACCCCCGTGTGTTCAGCTGAGTCTCAGCTGAGAGTGTCTGTGCTCAAACCAATCGGTAACGGCGGCTTATCTCATCGGACAGTAACTCCGTGTACAAACACACTGGAAATTTTGATTGCGGTGGTGGCAAGGCAATGGAAGGACCCCTGACGTCAGAGGCTGAGCTGGAGGCTGAGCGAGCCTGCGGTGCATGCTCAAACACTAAAGGGCTTAGAGATAAGCGGGAGGGGCGGCTAGCGAACGTTACAGAAGGATGAAATCGCGCATTCTGGCGCTGTGGAAGCATGCGATTCGTCAGCTAGGCGTCTGATAAGCCGGTCGCCGTCGATGCAAGGCCTTGTTTCCTTCCAGTGCCCGCGGTACCCTGTACCCAGCCGCCGCCCGGTTACGCCTCGTCGTCATTGCTGGTCCGTCGGTAGCTCAACCTCGTGGCCCCTTGTGATGCCTCGTGGGCGGACTAGGGTTTAATCTGCGTGATTCAAAGTGCAGCGAGTAATTTTAAGGCCCAACACCCGAAACGGGGCTATGCCTGGGAGGTGGGAGAAATCCCTAGGTCCGTCACACCCCGCGTACCGACACCGCACACTCGTCATCGGTCAATTCCAATGCCCTGGAATCGCCTTTGATGCTTCGCTTGTTGGGTTCCTCGGGCGGCGTGCCCCCGTGACGATGCCGCCGCCGTACATGCGCCGGACGGTCCTACCTTTGTTAGCCTGACATACCGGCCGTCTCGCTTGGCATGCCTCCGCACCAGAGGAGAAGGCACTCTCTCGTTCCAGAGATCGCCGCTCGAATTTTCGTACGTAGGGTCTCTGTCGCAATGGGGGTTCCGTGGGGTGACTTACCCCGGCCCTCCGACTCCGGGCACCGCGGCCACCGCACAACCATCGTCGTTTTAGCGGCGGTATGCAAGACGGTGATCGGACCTTCTGTCCGAGCCACCGCCAGAGTCTATCGGCAAGCGTCCGCCCAGGCGCACCACCCGAGGATCGCTTACGGAACAAAGCTGCAAAGTTATCCGGGGCAGCGTGGGGATTGCTGGATTGCAAGTCGGCTCGAGATGAACAAAAAGGCGGGCACTCGTCGACTTTGTGTTCCTCATCATCATCATCTCTCCTCCCCCATCCTCGCCACTCTACCTACCTGCACCTCCTCTCGCTCTGGTAGCAAAAACACATATCAACCAACACCCACTTGTGATAACTCCCACTTTCCTTACACTGCCTGCGTAACTCGGAACCACACTTTCGTCGTTACCCAGTTAAAACAAGCACACACACTTGCTTCACACACTACACACAACCACACACAGCAACTCAACCGCAACTATGTCTGTCTTCACCAAGGAAGCTTTCCAGATGTCGGCTATGCCCTCGCCCGCGTCGAGCGCCGCCCCCTCTGCCGCTGTCTCCCGCCGTGGCTCCGTCGGTGAGCAGGGTGCCGAGCAGCAGCAGGTTCGCTCTTCTACCCCCGCCCTCGACAACGACAAGCCCAACGTTGTCACGATCAACGTCGACTCTGTCCTCTTCGACATGGACGGCACTCTGATCAACTCGTCTCCCGCTGTCGTCAAGGCTTGGGAGCTTTTCGCTGAGAAGTACCCCCTCGACCTCGAGGACATTCTCCAGTCTGCCCACGGCATGCGCACCATTGACGTTCTCCGCAAGTGGTGCAAGGTCCCCGACTCTGAGATCGAGGCCGAGGTTGTCCGCTTCGAGACCGCCATCCTCGAGAACGCCGAGGCCATTGGTGCCGCCACCGGCAAGTCTGGTATCGAGGTCCTCCCCGGTGTCGCCAAGCTCCTCAACGACCTGAGCGCCGACAAGGACACCCACCGCGACGGTGAGGAGAAGTGGGCCATCTGCACTTCGTCCACCTACTTCTACGCCGGCAAGGCCATCCCCATCGCTGGCCTCGACACCCCCAACATCTTCGTCACTGCCGACTCGGTCAAGCGCGGCAAGCCCTTCCCCGACCCCTACCTCCTCGGTGCCGAGGGCTGCAACGCCTCGCCCTTCGACTCGCTCGTCGTTGAGGACGCCCCGACGGGTATCCGCGCCGGTAAGGCTGCCGGCTGCCGTGTCCTGGCCACCTGCACGTCGCACTCTGCCGAGGAGCTCGAGAAGGAGCGCCCCGACTTCCTCGTCGAGGACCTTTCTCACGTCCAGGCGTCGTGGGACCCTGAGACGCAGTCGTTCAAGCTCGTCATCGACCAGCCCGCTGGCCGCGCCGAGCCCCGCGCCACCCCCGACTCGACTCCCCTCGTCACGCCTGCTGGCTCGCGTGCTCAGTCCTTCTCGGGCGACCGCCAGCGCATCGCCCGCAGCCTCCTCCCCACCGGCGAGCTGACCGGCAACGACTCGGTCGTCGGCTCGCCCATCAACTCGCGCCCCGGCTCCCCAAACGCGCTTGAGGAGAAGCGCCGCGGGTCCGCCGCCGACGCCAACGGCGTCACGCTCGAGGCCTTCAAGCGCGCCCTCGCCGGCAAGCAGAACCGCGAGCTCGCCCAGGAGGAGTAAAGACGACCCGACCCGGACTGAAGCACCCTCACCACCAACTGTATTCTTAGCCACGCACGATATCCAAAGTTTTCCTTAGATTTGCATAGATTCTCCATATTCCTGACTCGTCGCGCAACGCGCAGGCGCAGTTGCTGCCATGTCAATTTGCATAGTATAACGCAAACGTTCTTGAGCAATGATGCTGACGAGTACGGGCGATCAATCAGTGAGGGCGCAGGTGTGAGTGGCGAGCCAGCCTCGGTGCTACGGTGAGAATGTGCACGGAGGAGTGGCGATAGAGCGTCGGTCAAGACCCCTGCTCCACACTCTTCGACATGTTTCTTGTGCCTGAGATTCCCATTGCAATTACGCTCGAATTTTACGCTCAATTCCCAATCCCGCTCATGACCAGGATATTCTCCGAGCGATCGCGAGAGACAGAGTGGGCGTCTCGGGTGCCCGGGGTCAGCATGCTGGGAATCGGGACCTGGGGACTTGGGCGGGAGGTAGCAGCGTCGAGTGTGCTCGGTCTTGTAGCTAATGCTCGTGGCCAGAGTGTGGATCCGGCTCGGTTTGACGAAGGGGATGAAGGGTTCATTCTGACTCCGGAGATCGGCACTGTGGCATGACGCACATCGGAGAGGTTATGGCCGGTCCGGACGGCGGGGACGGCGGGGACGGCGGGGACCAGACCACGGCCCACGGAGGGCTTCGCAGGGTTGATGTCATGAGCTCGCTGATTGTCGCCGAGCTTAACGGGCATGGTGACGCCGCTGCAGTCGTGGTCGGACAAGAACTGAGCCCTGTGCGCCCTGTTCGTGGCGAGAACAAAGCCCCGCCATGACGCTGACCTCTGACCTCTGCTGCTGCTGCTCGGCCAAGTTACTGCCGCGACTGCCGCGACAGTGAGCGACGGAGTGAGGAGTACTAAATTACCACCTACAGCCCGCTGCACGCGCTGCACGCGCTGCATCATCCCCCCCCCCCCCCCCCC